>NC_052168.1:2667592-2902592 GCF_902713615.1 Scyliorhinus canicula | reverse complement strand
ACACACACACAGACACACACACACACACACACACACACACACACAGACACACACACACAGACAGACACACACACACACACACACACACACAGACAGACACACACACACACACACACACACACAGACACACACACACACACACAGACACACACAGACACACACACACACACACACACAGACAGACACACACACACACACACACACACAGACACACACACACACACAGACACACACACACACACACACAGACACACACACACACACAGACACACACACACACACACACACACACACACAGACACACACACACACACAGACACACACACACACACAGACACACACACACACAGACACACACACACACACACACACACACACACACACAGACACACACACACACACAGACACACACACACACACACACACACACACACACAGACACACACACACACAGACACACACACACACACACACACACACACAGACACACACACACACACAGACACACACACACACACACATAGACACACACACACACAGACACACACACACACACACACACACAGACACACACACACACACACACACACAGACACACACAGACACACACAGACACACACACACACACACACACACACACAGACACACACACACACACACACACACACACACACACACACACACAGACACAGACACACACACACACACACACAGACACAGACACACACACACACAGACACACACATAGACACACACACACAGACACACACACACAGACACACACACACACACACACAGACACACACATATATACACACACACACACACACACACACACACACAGACACACACACACACACACACACACACACACAGACACACACACACACACACACACATAGACACACACACACAGACACACACATAGACACACACACACAGACACACACACACAGACACACACACACACACACACACACACACACACACACACACACACACACACACACACACACACACACCAACGGGAGTCATTCAATGAATGATGGGCTCAGAGGTAAGAAGGCCTTGTGTGGGCCATTGTAACCAGCCCCTCAGTAACTTTGATTCCAGACTGACTGACGTGTTGTCACAGTCCAACTGGATCTCTAGCATCGGGGGGGGGAAACGGTGAAGTAAATTCGTAGAATTTACATTGCAGAAGGAGTCCATTCGGCCCATCGAGTCTGCACCGGCTCCTGGAAAGAGCACCCTACCCAAGGTCAACACCTCCGCCCTATCCCCATAACCCAGTAACCCCACCCAACACTAAGGGCAATTTTGGACACTAAGGGCAATTTATCATGGCCAATCCACCCAACCTGCACATCTTTGGACTTGTGGGAGGAAACCGGAGCACCCGGAGGAAACCCACGCACACACGGGGAGGATGTGCAGACTCCGCACAGACAGTGACCCAAGCCGGGAATCGAACCTGGGACCCTGGAGCTGTGAAGCAATTGTGCTAACCACTGTGCTACCGTGCCGCCCAAATAGATAGCGCTTACTACAATGTAACTGTGATTTGGAGATCTCACTGGAAAATGGGACAAGCTTACTGTTGCTAAATGACCATTTGCAGCAATAAATACCCGGTATTGGAAGGATTCGGGAGTGATTTCAGATGCCATTAGGTCCTGAAGTGCTTATTTACCTGTAAGAGCCGGAAAGCACTTTGTCGCCATCCACAATCATAAACCTCTGGTTTAAAGCGCCCTTAATGTATCCGGGTTCCAAATAGAGACCAATGCCAGCGATGGAACGAACACGCAGGTACTGAAAAACAAGAGAGTGACAGACAGAATTCCACGTTTCCCTCTCCCACCTTCTCGCCCTTGGGTAGGAGGGTGGCTGCGATTGAATTGACCAGCAGCTCCCTCAACCCTTGTCCGAGCAACCCATCCTTCCCCAGAAAGCCTGAGCAATGAGAGTCAGCAGGGGGAGTGTGGGGGGGCTATTTGGCTGTGAGGGGCTTCACTGTTGAATCCGACCCCGTCTTGTTTGTTGCACGGGCGGGGGGGGGGGGGGGATTGGGATCCCTGAGTGAGGCGAGTGAAGCCAGCAACAGGACTGGAGTCTCCCTGTGCTCTATCGTGGTCTCGAACCCTCGCTCCCCTTCTCTCGACCAATTTGCCCTCTTTTTCAACGAGAACATTCTCCTGCCCTTCCAGTACAAGATGAACCACAATTATTGGACCCAGAACCCCCCCCCCCCCCCTCCACCCCCTCCCTCCCACACCCACACACATCTGCCTGGGTGGGGCAGGAGTCCTGGATTCAGCTACAGGAGGTTGAGGAGGTGGGGTGAGGGAGTGGGGTGGGGGGTGGCAGTGCCACATCTGCGGATAGAAAATCTCTGGAGCCTCACTCCACCTCACCCCCCTCCCTCCCTTCACCTCACCCCCCCCCCCCCCCCCTTCACCTCCCTCCCCTCCCTCCTTGACCAGGCTCTGGGTCAAATCTCGCCGCGTGACACTCACTCGAATCATCAGCTCGTTCAGTTCCATTTTCTTGCACATTTCCAGAAAGTATTTAAGATTTCCCTCATCCAGGATGATGTAAACAGGGATCCTCCGCCTGTAACAAGCCTCAGTCAGATCCTCAAATATATTCTGGTCCGTGAATTCATCCATCACCAACGCAATCACCTGAATAAAGAGTCAAAGGAGACATTTTCAAACAGTCGGCACTCGGACCCCAGCGTTGACTCTGAAGTGAGAAAGAACATTTATTGACTTTTTGTTTGAAAATTTTGAGTACCCAATTCATTTTTTCCAATTAAGGGGCAATTTAGCCTGGCCAATCCACCTACCCTGAACATCTTTGGGTTGTGGGGGCGAAACCCACGCAGACACGGGGCGAACGTGCAAACTCCACACGGACAGTGACCCAGGGCCGGGATCGAACCTGGGACCTTGGTGCCGTGAGACTGCAGTGCTAACCACTGCGCCGCCGTGCTGCCCGAACATTTATTAACTTGGCCAGTGGCGATGAGCTGGAACTCACTGCCCACGAGAGCATGAGCGATTTTGAAAGGACATCGGATGGGTAATTGAGGGAAATAAACTTGTAGTGTTCAGGGGGAGGGGGAATGGGACTGATTGAAGTGGTCTGCAGATGGCCAGCATGGATTCAATGGGCTGAATGGACTCCTTCTGTCCAGAAATGACCCCGGAACAGGATTAACTCCACAACCTGGCACAATTGATGCAATTGTTGACCGTTGTCATTTTAAACTCTTGAATGTACTGTTAGGTGGTAGTGAGGTTGGAGGGGGCAAGATGGAGGAAGGAAGGGGTGAGGTGGAGCAAGGGAGGGGGTGCGGTGGAGGGATGGGGTGTGGTGGAAGGAGGGAGGGGTTGAGGTGGAAGGAGGGAGATGGAAGGAGGGGGGGTGAAGTGGAGGGAGGGCGGTAAGGCGGAAGGAGGGGGAGAGGTGGAGGGAGGGTGAGGTAGAGGGAGGGAGAGGGTGAGGTGGAGGGAGGGGGTTGGATGGATGAAGAGAGATAGAGGGAGGTAGGAAGAACTCTCGATTAGAAAGCAGGATTAAAAAGGTGGTTCAGAGTGTTTGAGAGTCCAGGATAAATCCTTGGAGAAATATGGTGCCGTTAACATGAGTTTGAAATCAATCTTAACGGCAGAATGTGGAGTGGAGCCTCGTGCTTTATATTTCTGAATATCTTGTGTTGTGGGTGTCTTGAGGTGTTGAACTCATCGTCAATATTTCTTGCGGGAATATGGTCACATTAGCAAACCCACTTTAATCAGCTGTCTATAATCTCCCAGTGTGAATTACAGGTTAATAACCAGCCTGTAAACTTCAGAGTCCAGTCCAAACTACTCCAGGAGAACATGAATGATTCTGTTTCATTTAGAATACAACAGCCGATATGTGACACCCATTGCGTGAGAGCTGGTATGTGACCGGGAGCAATGGATAAATGGCCCATTTTTTCACACTCTAATTAAATGTTTTGTGTTCTTGAACAACAGCGCATGTTTACATAGCATCATTATTGTAATGTACAGGATCATTATAGAACAAAGTTTGTCACAGAGCCACACAAGGAGAATTTAGGTCAAAGGGTAGGTTTTAAGGAAAGGAACAATGTTGGAGGGGTTTCGGGAGGGAAGGCCAGAGTTTGGGGTCCAGGCAGTTGAAGGCATCGTCCCCACTGCTGGAGGGATTAAATTTAGCCATGCTCACAAAAAGGCCAAGACCGGAGGAGTGAGGAGATCAGAGTGCAGGGCAGTGGGGCTGGAGGAGGTTACAGAGAGATGGAGGGAGCGAGGCCAAGGAAGGATTTGAAACCATGGATGAGAGTTTTAAAATCAAGACATTGCATTGGCCTAACTGGGGAGGGGGGGGGGGGGGGGGGGGGTGTAGGAAAGTCTTTGCAACATGGGAAATTATCAAGCAGCTGGGAAAAGAACGGTTCACAGGCCGTTAGGTTTAGTTGGCAGTTTTAAAAATTAATTTACGGGATGTGGGCGTGGCTGGTTAAGCCCACCCCTAATTACCCTCCAGAAGGTGGTGGTGAGCTGCCTTAAACCACAGCAGTCCTCGTGGTGTAGGTACACCCACAGTGCTGTTAGGGAGTTAGTTCCAGGATTTTGCCACAACGCGAATGAAGGAACAGCTGTTATATTTCCAATCAGGATAGTGGGAGCCTTGGAGGGAAACTTGCAGGCGGTGGTGTCTCCATGTATCTGCTGCCCTTATCCAAGATGTATATAAATATATATTTATATATAGACACACAGTCTAAATAAGAACACGAGAGTAGAAGTAGGCAATTTGGCCCCATGATCTTGATCTGTCATTCAATAAGATCCTTGCTGATGACAGGTCAGTAAGATGTGAAATAAACCATAAAGTATGTCAATGAAACTTTATTATTTTATGCTCATGTAACAATTAACTTTTCTGAGTGAAAGATGACTGCTACAAGTCACCTGATGTCTGAAATTGTAAGATGCTGACTAATGCATTCCATGGATTGCACTGGAGACACACCCAACACGTTGCACGTGGAATCTGACTCCTAGAATTGTCGAAAAGGAACGATTAAAAGGAAATGGAGATCATTTGCATTTCTATGAGCTGACACCTCTACTGGAGTCGGAGAGTCTGTCAACAAATAGCTACCGGGAACAGAGCCATTAATAAGGGAAATGGCTCTTCAGGAAGCTAATGACTGGGGCATTTTAACCCCTATAACAAAAGCTAGGTCCAGACGCCAGATAAACGTCCCTTTATGAAATCATTGTGGGTGAAGGAGGTCAAATGACTCGAATGATCTTTTGAAATCTCTTTATATTGTTGAGAATTCAGAAGCAGGCCAGTCAGCTGATTTATCTTCACCCTGCCAACATCCAACAACGGGACTCCCGACTGACCAAACAGCCTGCAACAAGTCCTTCTCATAGTGGGGAACACAGAAATGGCAGAGACGCTAAATCTGCCTCAGTTTTCAAGGTGACGGACGCGAGTACCATTCTTATAGGAACGGCATTTCAGAGGGAATAGAAAGGGAACTTGGAACAATGAATAGGGAAACATTACTCAACAAACTCTTGGGCTTGAGGGCAGACAGGTCCCCGGGGTCTGATGGCCCACATTCTAGAGTGTAAAGAAAGTAGAAGCCAAGATCGTGGATCCATTGGCTACAATAGTCCTAAATTCCCTGGGCAATCAATTATCAAGTTCGTAATAGCAGGACATTTGGAAAGCTAAAGCTCTGTCCATCAGAGTCAGCATGGTTTATGAAGGGCAAATCATGTTTGACTAATTTGCTTGAGTTCTTTGAAGATGTAACAAGGAAAGTGGATAATGGGGATTCTGTAGATGTAGTCGGTGGGATTCTCCCGAATTGGCGGGATGGCCCGACGGCAGCTTAACAAACGGCGCGGACCGCTCCGGCATCGGGCCGACCGGAAGTTGCGGAATTCTCCGCACTTCCGGGGTTTGGCCGGCACCAGAGGGGTTGGCGCCATGCCAGCCAGCAGCCAGAATGGTCCAATTCTGCTCCTATACCTTATGAACTCGTGAACATAGACTATTAATCTGGAAACCAGTAACCGCTAACATTTCTGAATCTTGACCTGTGGCAACATCATCTTAAAGGGATTCTGTACTTTCGCCTTCCGCCAGGAATCTGCCTAACATGGAGCTTCCGTAAGAGGGAACCCCCCTCTGGATTTAGACTTTCTGGACTGTGGCAATAGGTGAACTGATATCTATTTCTATGGTTTTGACCCAGTGACAGTGAGGGGACTGCTGATACATTTCCAAGTCGGCATGGTGAGTGGCTTGGAGGGGAACCTCCAGGCGGTGGGCTTCCCAGGTATCTGCTGCCCTTGTTATTCCAGGAGGCAGCGGAGGTGGGTTTGGAAGGAGCTGTCAAAGGAACTGTGGTAGTCACCACTGATGTTGTTATAGGTGCTTTACGGTAAGGCCCCTGTACTAAAGGTACGGGGGTAGATCCCTGCCTGCTGGCTCCGCCCAGTAGGCGGAGTATAAATATGTGTGCTCCCCGTACAGCAGCCAGTTTGCCAGCTGCTGTAGGAGGCCACACATCTCAGTGTAATAAAGCCTCGATTACATCCTCCTCTCGTCTTTGCGTAATTGGTAGCGCACCAGGAACCATGATGAGTTCCTCCAGTGCAGCCTGTAGATGGTACACAGGGCTGCTGTGTGTCAGTGGTGGAGTCCTGCAGATAGCAAAGGGTTAATTGTGGTTGTACAGATAATGATGAGAGGGGAGTTGCTCAAACTGAACAGATAAGAATGTCTTCCTTTTCCCTGTTGACTACCTGTGCTGCAGACTTGGCTGTGGTTTGCATTTGCTTTTGCATTCCGATATTGATCAGTTAGAATCGGCAGCCTCAAAACAGCTAAACTCAGCATCGCTTCAAGATTCACAGCCTTTCCTGTTAACACAACTCTGCTCACAGAGATCTCTCACTCACGATTGACTCTTCACACCGGGCTCCAGTACAACCTTTTCTGATTAAAAAATAATGTTTCAAAATAAATTTTAAAATGTATTAGAGGAGGCTTCATTCATTTTTTTTCATACAAATAGAATATCCAATTCATTTTTTTCCAATTAAGGGACTATTTAGCGTGGCCAATCCACCTACCCTGCACATCTTTGGGTTGTGGGGGCGAAACCCACGCAGACACGGGGAGAATGTGCAAACTCCACACGGACAGTGACCCAGGGCCGGGATCGAACCTGGGACCTCGGCGCCGTGAGGCAGCAGTGCTAACCCCAATATTCTACACCCCAATGTTCACACCCTGTGTACATTATCTTTCTTTTAAAAATATTTTTAATTATCTCCGAGAAAGTTGCCGAACGGCTGCCACACTCCGGGGTGAACCCGACCATTGACCCTCTTAAGGCAAACTTTATTTTCTTGAGACTGAGAAACCCAGCCGTGTCACTAACCCAGGTCTCTACACTCGGGGGCTTTGAGCCCCTCCACATTAACAAGATCCGTCTCTGGGCTACCAGGGAGGCAAAGGCCAAGACGTCGGCCTCTTTCGCCCCCTGAACTCCCGGCTCTTCCGACACTCCAAAGATCGCTACCTCCGGACTTGGCACCACCCGTGTTTTTAGTACCGTGGACTTAGCGAACCCCTGCATAACCCTCTAAACTTCGGGCATTCCCAAAACACGTGGACATGATTTGCTGGGCTTCCCACGCACCTCGCAGACCTGCCCTCTACCCTGAAAAACTTGCTTATCCGGGTCACCGTCATGTGTGCCCGGTGAACTACCTTAAACTGTATCTGGCTGAGCCTGGCACATGATGACGAGGTATTAACCCTGCTTAGGGCATCCGCCCACAGACCCGCTTCTATCTCTCCTCCTAGCTCGTCCTCTCACTAGCCCTTTAGGTCCTTTATCAGAGTTTCATAAGTTCCATAAGTTCTTGATAGATATCTGATACCTTCCCACCTCCCACCCATAGAAACTACCCTGTCCTGTATCCCCCGTGATGGCAGCAGCAGGAAAGTCAGTACCTGCCTTCTCAAAAAGTCTCGTACCTGCAGATATCTAAACCCATTCCCTGCTGGCAATTCAAATTTATCCTCCAAGGCTTTCAGGCTGGGGATGCCCACGTCTATAAATAGATCCCCCATCCTCCTAATTCCTGCTCTCTGCCAATTCCGGAACCCACCATCCAGTCTACCCGGTACAAACAGGTGACTATAAATCGGGGTCCAAACCAGTGCTCCCTCCACCTTCTGATATCTCCTCCATTGCCCATAGATTCTCAGAGCTGCCACCACCACCGGACTTGTGGAGTATCGGGCCGGCGAGAATGGAAGAGGTGCCGTTATCAGTGCTCCCAAACTTGTGTCTTTAAATGACGCTCCATCCGCTCCCATGCCGACCCCTCCCCCACTACCCACTTCCTAATCCTGGCTATATTAGCCGCCCAGTAGTAGTTACAGACGTTCGGCAGCGCCAACCCCCTCCCCGGACTACTCTCCAGCAATTACCCCCCCCCCCCCCCCCAACCGGGACTGCGCTCCAGCAACACTTTCTTCACTCGCGGGGTTTTACCCCCCACACAAAGCCCAAAATAACCTTATTCACCCGCTTGAAAAAGGCCTTTGGGATGAAGATGAGGAGGCACTGAAAGACAAACAGGGCAGCACGGTAGCATGGTGGTTAGCATAAATGCTTCACAGCTCCAGGGTCCCAGGTTCGATTCCCGGCTGGGTCACTGTCTGTGTGGAGTCTGCACGTCCTCCCCGTGTGTGCGTCGGTTTCCTCCGGGTGCTCCGGTTTCCTCCCACAGTCCAAAGATGCGCGGGTTAGGTGGATTGGCCAGGCTAAATTGCCCTTAGTGTCCTAAAAAATAAGGTTAATGGGGGTTGTTGGGTTACTGGTATAGGGTGGATACGTGGGCTTGAGTAGGGTGATCATTGCTCGGCACAACATCGAGGGCTGAAGGGCCTGTTCTGTGCTGTACTGTTCTAATTCTAAAAAAAAACAGAAATCTGGGGAGGACCGTCATTTTCACGGTCTGTACCCTCCCCGCCAGTGATACTGGGAGCATGTCCCATCTCTTAAAGTCCCCTTCCATTTGTTCTACCAACCGGGATAGGTTTAACCTGTGCAGTGCCTCCCATTCCCGAGCTACCTGGATTCCCAGATATCGAAAGCTCTTCCCTACCATTCTAAGCGGCAGCTCTCCCAGTCTCTTCTCCTGCCCTCTTGCCTGGATCGCGAATATCTCGCTTTTCCACATGTTCAATTTATACCCCGAAAACTTGCAAAATTCCCCTAAGATCCGTATAATTTCTCCCATCCTCTCCAACGGGTCTGAGATATACAAAAGCAGGTCATCTGCGTAAAGTGAGACCTGGTGCTCCACCCTCCCTGAACCAGCCCTTTCCAGTTCCTGGAGGCTCTGAACGCCATGGCCAATGGCTCTACGACCAGAGCAAACAGCAGCGGGGAGAGGGGGCACCTTGTCTTGTCCATCAGTGTAGTTTAAAATACCCCGACCACAGCCGGTTTGTACGCACGCTCGCCACTGGTGCCTGATAGAGCAACCGCACCCAGTCAATGAGGCCCTCACCAAACCCAAACCTTCCCAGCACCTCTCACAGATAATCCCACTCCACCCGATCGAAAGCCTTCTCCGCCTCCTCTCCTTCTGAGGACATCATAATAACATTTAGGCGCCTTCTAACATTGCCTGCCTTTTACAAATTCCGTCTGGTCTCCCCCATCACTCCCGGGACACAGTCCTCTATCCTCGTGGCCAGTATCTGAGCCAGCAGTTTGGTGTCCACATTCAGTAGAGAAATTGGCCTGTATGACCCGCATTGCTCCGGATCCTTCTCCCGTTTCAGGATCAGTGAAATCGAGGCCTGTGACATTGTTGGGGGGAGGAATCCCTTCTCTTTTGTTTCATTAAATGCCCTCACCAGCAGTGGGCTCAATATCTCCGAAAACGTCCTATAGAATTCCACCGGGTAGCCGTCCGGCCCCAGGGCCTTCCCCGACTGCAGGCCCTCCAGCCCCTTGATTATTCCTCAATCTCAATTGGGGCTCCCAGCCCTTCCACCAGTTCCTCCTCCACCCTCGGGAACCTCAACTGACTCAAGAACTGCCTCATCCCCTCCACACCCACCGGGGGTCCCAACTCGTATAATTTACTGTAAAAGTCCTTAAACACCTCATTCACCCCCACTGGGTCCAGGACCGTGTTCCCACCTCTACTCTTTACTCTCCCTATTTCCCTGGCCGCCTCCCTTTTCCTGAGCTGGTGCGCTAACATTCTACTTGCCTTTTCCCCGTACTCATACACCGGTCCCCTTGCCTTCCTCAGTTATTCCACCACCTTCCCTGTAGCCAACAGCCCCAACTCAGCCTGTAACCTCCGCTGCTCCCTCAGTCGCCCCGCATCCGAGGCTTCCGAATATCTCCTGTCCACCTGGAGTATCTCCCCAACTAACCTATCCCTCTCAGCTCGTTCCACCTTTTCTCTATGGGCCCGTATCGAGATTAATTCCCCTCTGATCTCTGCCTTCAAAGCTTCCCAGACCATCGCTGCGGTGACCTCCCTCGTATCATTTAATTCCAGGTGGTTCTGAATGGACTTGTTCACCCGCCCACAGATCGCTTCGTCCGCTAGCAGCCCCACATCCAGTCTCCACAGCGGGCGCTGCCCTCTCTCCCCACACTAACCCATAGATCCACCCAGTGCGGGGCATGATCTGACACTGCGATTGCCGAGTACTCAGTATCCACCACCCCCGGTAGTAGAGCCCTGCTCAGAACAAAAAAGTTGATGCGAGAGTAAACCTTGTGGACATGGGAGAAGAAAGAAAATTCTTTTGCCCTTGGCCGTCCAAACCTTCATGGGTCTACTCCCCCCCATCTACTCCATAAACCCCCTCAATTCCTTTGTCGCGACTTGCACCCTCCCAGCCCTGGACTTTGACCGGTCCAATTCTGGATCAATGACTGTGTTGAAATCTCCCCCCCATGATCAAGTTATGTGACTCTAAGTCTGGGATCTTACCTAGTACCCGCCTCATAAATTCTACATGATCCCAGTTTGGAGCATATACATTCACGAGTACCACTCGCATCCCCTCCAGCTTCCCACTCACCAGGGGCTGGTTTAGCTCACTGGGCTAAATCGCTGGCTTTTAAAGCAGACCAAGCAGGCCAGCAGCACGGTTCGATTCCCGTACCAGCCTCCCCGGACAGGCGCCGGAATGTGGCGACTAGGGGCTTTTCACAGTAACTTCATTGAAGCCTACTCGTGACAATAAGCGATTTTCATTTCATTTAATTTCATGTACCTGCCCCCGTGTCTGACACAATTCCAGCTCGTGTTCTCCTGCCTCTTCGGGCCCGCCCTCGAGCATCCGCCATCCCTGACCACCCATTTGTCACCTAGTAACAGTTCCTCCCCCGTCAGCAAAGCAGCTCCCCCACCTCCCCCCTCCCCCCACCCAGCAACAGCACCAGAAACAGTACCAAAAGCCACCTGCGTGCATTATCATTGAACAGAAATGTTGCGACTGCGAGAGCAAGTCAGAGGCCGAGAATTGTGCAGCAAGTAACTCACCTCCTGAAAGCCCATCCACCTTCTACCAGGCACAAGTCAGGAGTGTAATGGAATACTCTCCACTTGGCTGGATGGGCGCAGCTCCAACAACACTCAAGAAGCTCGACACCATCCAGGACCAAGCAGCCCCGCTTGACTGGCACCTCATTCACCAGCTTCAACATCTACCCCCTCCACCACCGACCACAGTGGCAGCCGTGTGTACCATCTACAAGATGCCCTGTTCCTCAGACAGCACCTTCCAAACCCTCGACCTCTCCTACCTAGAAGCTCAAGGGCGGCAGAGACATGGGGAACCCCAACACCTGGAGGTTGCCCTACAAGTAACTCACCATCCTGAATCAGAAATATATCGGCCGTTCCTTCACTGTCGCTGGGTCAAAATCCTGAAACTCCGTCCCTAACAGCGCTGTGGGTGTACCTACACCACATGGATTGCAGAGGCCCAAGAAGGCGGCTCACCACCACCTTCTCAAGGGGTATTCAGGTTTGGGCAATAAAGCGAAGACCACATCCCATGAGTGGATTGTTTTATCAGCGCAAGGACAGGACGCACTTTGATGAATGTTTTGGATCTATTTTTGCAGCGAGGGCTCTTCAAATTGCCACTTATACCAAGGATTGTTTGGAATGAGAAAAATCACCAACAAATTTCTGTCCATTCACATTTAAACTATGAATAAAGGAGGCAAGATATTGTTGTGCTGCTGACTGGGGGGTGACTCAGCCATGAATCAAGATTAAGTGAGGGAAATGGAGAGGGGTGTAAATTCAACAATAAAAGAAAGATGAAAAACACATTAGACCTATCAACGTTCAATCTCCATGTCCAACACTGTGACTTCAGGCCAACAGCCACAGGGAAATAGAGGAAACAGAATTGTGAGCAAAGAGCATCCAATTTCAGCACATGCTCTGGGAAATTCATCCCCTATCTCCCAGGGGGTTCTCTGACACATAGAACAGTCCAGCTCAGAACAGGCCCTTCGGCCCTCGATGTTGTGCCGAGCATTGTCCGAAACCAAGATCAACCTATCCCACTCCCTGTCATTCTGGTGTGCTCCATGTGCTTACCTAATAACCGCTTGAAAGTTCCTAAAGTGTCCGACTCCACTATCACAGCAGGCAGTCCATTCCACACCCTAACCACTCTCTGAGTAAAGAACCTACCTCGGACATCCCTCCTATATCTCCCACCCTGAACCTTATAGATATGCCCACTTGCAACAGCTCCATTCACCCGAGGAAATAGTCTCTGAACGCCAACTCTATCTATCCCCCTCATCATCTTATAAACTTCTATTAATTTGTCTCTCATCCTCCTGAAATGAAATGAAAAATGAAAATGAAATCGCTTATTGTCACGAGTAGGCTTCAATGAAGTTACTGTGAAAAGCCCCTAGTCGCCACATTCCGGCGCCTGTCCGGGGAGGCTGGTACGGGAATCGAACCGTGCTGCTGGCCTGCCTTGGGTCTGCTTTAAAAGCCAGCAATTTAGCCGAGTGAGCTAAACCAGCCCCTTCGCTCCAATGAGAAAAGCCCTAGCTCCCTCAACCTTTCCTCATAAGACCTACCCTCCAATCCTGGCAGCATCCTGGTAAATCTCCTTTGCACCCTTTCCAATGCTCCCACATCCTTCCCAGAATGAGGTGACCAGAACTGCACACAATACTCCAAATGAGGTCTCACCAGGGTCATGCATAGTTGCAGCATAACCCCGCGACTCTTAAACCCAAGCCCCCTGTTAATAAACGCTAACACACTATAGGCCTTCTTCACGGCTCCATCCACTTGAGTGGCAACCTTCAGAGATCTGTGGACATGCACCCCAAGATCTCTCTGCTCCTCCACATTCCTCAGATCCCTGCTGTTGACCCTGTAATCTGCATTCAAATTTGTCCTACCAAAATGAATCACCTCAGGAGGGACACACACACACACACACATACACTGATCCACCAGACATTTCCCAAATTCTGGTTTTAATGGTGATATTCAGTTAACAAATTCACATCTTTCTGTAAACAAACCCTTTCCTTGTTTCATGTGTCAACAGTTTGCATTTGTGCGACTTCAGAAACCGCCCAGCCTACTTCGCATCAAGAAATTCTTTTTAAAACAGCGTTCTGCCCATCCCCAAACGCACAGTGCTAGTGGAGACAGCGTTGTCTTCTTGCACTGCTGCAGAACAGGTTCGTGCAGGTGAGCAAAGGGAAAGTCAGAGCCTGGCTCGCCTCCTGCCCGAATGACCCCACGCCAATCCGGTATGACCCCGGCCACCTTCACTGATCACAGCTGTTAAAATACTTAACTCAAATTCTCAACCGAATTGGTGGGATTCGAACTCACTCCAACTGGAAGTCAAGTAACACAGCAGCTGGAGCACCCTGCCGGGATCCACAGTCACTGTGGGAGAGTCAGGAAATGTCTGGTTGAGGGGATTGGATTTCGGAAGCTTTGTAAAGGTGGGAGAGGCAAAGTGAGGTTGGGGTGGGGCAGAGGGAGGGGCGGGGGGGGGGGGGATCTGGGGCGGGGGGGGAATCCAGCTGAGCGAAGGAGGGGGTAACATCTTGTAGCGAGACCTTGTTGAGACTGGAGTGCGTTTGGCCAACTGAAAGTAACCCTGACTAAACCTCACATAACAAACTCAAAGTTATATCAATGATATAAATCCATGCAGAAAGGGACAGAATAAAGGGGCCGGGTGGCCGAGTCTCTCTCTTCTTTCTTATGAAAACACACACAGTGTTGGGGAGCGTCCGAAAGAGAATGATGGACTAATGTTTCAGGGGCATTTTACAACACAATAAATCACCTGAATCCAATCTAATCTCTGTGGCTCACTGTGTCGGAGCTTCCACTTCAGAATCGGGAAGCGACGGGTTCCGAATCCGAATCCTGACACGAAACACAAGTCTATCCTCACACATCCAGTGCCAAGACTAAGGAAGCAATGCATCACCCGAGAGTCAGTACTGAGGGAGTGCTGCACTGTCAGAGGGTCAGTACTGAGGGAGTGCAGCACTGTCAGAGGGTCAGTACTGAGGGAGTGCGGCACTGTCAGAGGGTCAGTACTGAGGGAGTGCTGCACTGTCAGAGGGTCAGTACTGAGGGAGTGCTGCACTGTCAGAGGGTCAGTACTGAGGGAGTGCCGCACTGTCAGAGGGTCAGTACTGAGGGAGTGCTGCACTGTCAGAGGGTCAGTACTGAGGGAGTGCAGCACTGTCAGAGGGTCAGTACTGAGGGAGTGCTGCACTGTCAGAGGGTCAGTACTGAGGGAGTGCTGCACTGTCAGAGGGTCAGTACTGAGGGAGTGCCGCACTGTCAGAGGGTCAGTACTGAGGGAGTGCTGCACTGTCAGAGGGTCAGTACTGAGGGAGTGCCGCACTGTCAGAGGGTCAGTACCGAGGGAGTGCCGCACTGTCAGAGGGTCAGTACTGAGGGAGCGCCGCACTGTCAGAGGGTCAGTACTGAGGGAGTGCCGCACTGTCCGAGGGTCAGTACTGAGGGAATGCCGCACTGTCAGAGGGTCAGTACTGAGGGAGTGCCGCACTGTCAGAGGGTCAGTACTGAGGGAGTGCCGCACTGTCAGAGGGTCAGTACCGAGGGAGTGCCGCACTGTCAGAGGGTCAGTACTGAGGGAGTGCCGCACTGTCAGAGGGTCAGTACCGAGGGAGTGCCGCACTGTCAGAGGGTCAGTACTGAGGGAGTGCCGCACTGTTGGAAGGTCCCATGGTGTTTAAACTGGGGGGGATGTGAATGGTCTCACAGATGGGGGAAGAAGAGCAGGGGAATTCTCCTCATCTCCTGGGGCTAATGTTTAACCTTCAACCAACATCATTAAAACAGATGATCTGGGTCATCAACACATTGCTAATTGTGGGATCTGCTGCGCGCAAATTGGCTGCCGCGTCCTACATTACAACAGTGACTACACTTCAGAAGTTGATGAAAAGCGTTATAGAAATGGGAGTTGGTTGGGTGATGATGCTCACTCACCTTGTTCGCCTCTTGGATCACCTTCCGCACTATTTCCTTGATGAAAGGGTCGTTGTTTTTCGGTGGGTGCATATGGACAGTTGCCCTGGTGATCCCCCGATAGGTGACATGCGCTGTCCAGCCCAGATCCAGGTCAGGGACTGGGGTGTCACTCTGCTCTGGCCAGTAGGTTGAAGAGTGGGCACTTGTTGCCTTCTGGCCTCTGGCAATGTCTCCCCCCTCCACTTCATACCTGTACCAGTTTTGGGAAATGCCCTCCACCTCTTTGGAGGAAATAAACTCTTTGATGTTTTTGTCCTGCAGCACCTTGTGGAAACCCGCCTGGCCAGACCAGAGGAGCTCGTTTAAGGCCACACGGTGATATTCACTGTAGTAGAATTCTGCATGTTTAGGAGTAATCCTGATATTAATGTGATCATCTTCCAGACACTCCAGCTGGGAGCCCGCCATTCTCCCTCGCTGCTGCGGCTGATTCTCGCCTCTTTCTAGTCCGGACTCACCTGTCTGACGTCACGCAAAGTCCAACAGGTAAGGCAACATTTTGTCGGGGAGCGTCCTCCCTTTAAGGGGCGTGATTGACGGGCGCCGCAGCCAATCAGCGAGCGCGGCCGTGCTGAGCAGCCAATGCTAATGGGAAGGAGGTGGGACTTCTTAAAGGGAAGCGGTGGCACCTTTCAGGAAGGGGAGCTCGAATTTCGGTCCAACACTGAGCAGGTGCGGGAAGTTCTTAAGGAATAACTCAGCTTGCTGCTGATGAATCACCTCAGTCAAATCAGCAGTCACAGTATTTGCACAGAATATATATTTTTTAAATCTGCACACAGGGAGAAAAAAAAACATTTGAATAAATTCCTGAGTATCAGGAAGTCTTGAGGACACGCCAGGAGAGATGATGAGAGATGGATTGACAACCTGAGGCTGGGAAAGGTGCAGTATAAATGTGAGTTCCTCCTTCGCTGCATGGGGGCCAGATCTGTGGGGGGCAATCTTTTGAAGGAGCTCCATTTTTGTCTTTGTTGCATTTCTGGTGGGGGTGAGGTCGGTTCTCTCCGTCGCCCCATCGCCTGTGACGGGCCGCCTCCCCACCGCAGTCAGCATTCTGCAGCACCCACTTATCCAGAGGCGGTTATGGGCCTCTCATTTTCTCCTCGGTCAAAGAACCAAAGGTCAAGGGCAGCACGGTGGCCTAGTGGTTAGCACAACCGCCTCACGGCGCTGAGGTCCCAGGTTCGATCCCGGCTCTGGGTCACTGTCGGTGTGGAGTTTGCACATTCTCCCCGTGTCTGCGTGGGTTTCGCCCCCACAACCCAAAAATGTGCAGAGTAGGTGGATTGGCCACACTAAATTGCCCCTTAATAGAAAAAATAATTGGGTAATCTAAATTTATAAAAAAAAAGAACCAAAGGTCTGTCCCAGTGTTGCAAACATCCTCAGTGTGATTCACGGCCTGCACCGGTCGCATCGTACAACATGGTGCCGGCCGTACGCTAAACATAACCCACCGACCGCGACCCCACCAGCCACCCCCCTCAGCAGTCCCCCCCAGACCTGGCCGATCCCCCCCCCCCCCACCCCCGGCCAGTGGCATGGATCCTGGCTGAGAGTGTGGCATTATTAGACCCTTTGTACCATCGCCTACAGGACTGATTCACCTCTGCATGTCTATCTCATTGTGGAAGCCAACTCTGCTGGAAAAGTGAATTATCCAGCATCACTCTTCAACCTGCCGACCTCTCATGAAGGAATACCTCACTGGACTGACTCTGGACACACATGAAACAATAACTATTTCCTCTGTGGTATTTGCCCTGTAAATCTTACTTCCTCTAGCCCTCTTTGACTGAATGAGTGCACAGGGCCCACTAAGTAAACCCTACACCCCACCCCCCGCACCCACTCTGTTCGATTTGAGTGTGTGCAAAAAAACTAACCCTCTGAGTTCATCCTGTCCTGGGTTTGCTGAGGTGTTATTAATAGAAAATTAGAGCAGATCAAAACCACCGACTATAAAGGGCGAAGCAAATTGAAACACTTTCCTGTTCAAGGGCAGATGATGAGAGGAGAAAACAGGGCTGTTTGAATTAACACCCCTCCTGTCTGTAACACAGTTCTAAGTGCTTCCCAGGAGTATAATCGGACATAAGGAGATTTTGGGACAGGTGACCAATAGCTTCTTCCTTTTAAGGAAGATCGGGGGGAAAAAAGTTCAGGGAGGGAATTTCCGAGCAGACGGCCCAGGTGGCGGAAGACACGGTCGCCAGTGATGGATTGATGGATGCAAGGGAGAGGCCAGAACATAGAACATAGAACAGTACAGCACAGAACAGGCCCTTCGGCCCTCGATGTTGTGCCGAGCAATGATCACCCTACTCAAACCCACGTATCCACCCTATACCCGTAACCCAACAACCCCCCCCTTAACCTTACTTTTTAGGACACTACGGGCAATTTAGCATGGCCAATCCACCTAACCCGCACATCTTTGGACTGTGGGAGGAAACCGGAGCACCCGGAGGAAACCCACGCACACACGGGGAGGAAGTGCAGACTCCGCACAGACAGTGACCCAGCCGGGAATCGAACCTGGGACCCTGGAGCTGTGAAGCATTTATGCTAACCACCATGCTACCGTGCTGCCCCAGAAGAGCAACAAAACTCAAGCACTTGAGAAGGAGGCACCAGAGGGTGGCAGATCGCACGGTATTGCTGGGGTTTCCCAACTTTGACCACATTGCTGAGGCGGCAGCAATAGCAAAGGTCAGGGAACTTTGCCTTGATAATTGAGGCAGGGGGAATTCTAGCCAAGACTAGAACACTTCATGCAGTGGCCTCCACATCGATCTAGTCACACAAAGACTTGTTCACAAAAAGTTTAAGCTTTGGACGTGAGCGTGGTAGACGAGGCCGGAATCTATTCGCCATCCCCAGTTGCCCTAAGAAGGTAGTGTTGAGCCTTTTTCCCAGTTTGGAGGAAACGAGTGAACACTAAGCCTCTCCCAGATCACGTTCACCGTTCACAGATTTCTATTTGCAGATTTTGACATGTGAATTCAAATTGCAAGCTGCCCAATTTGTGTTCCGCGGATATAAACAGACGGTGCTGGACAAAGCCGGCAGGTCTGGCCGTATCTGCGGAGAGAGAAACAGAATGAACATTTCGAGCCCAATGTGACTCTTGTCCGGTGTCACATTCTTTGGATTTAGTCGCAGCCGTTACTAGTCCAATTACCAAACTCCGACCCACTGCGGGTCAAGTGAAGGTGTTACAGACAAGAGGCAGGTGAGGTTCTGATCGAGTTACTCAACTCCTAACTCCAACACTGAAGAATTGAAGATGTTTTTCTGGAGGGGCTTGTTGTCTTGAGGGGGGAGTAGATCTCAATGTGTTGTTCACAAGCTGCTTCCAAATCGATTCCTCTCTTTCACTCTTAACTGTTAACTGCCTCCTTTAAAAATGACTTCCATATCGGACAAGCCATCGACCTTCACTCTTAATCATTAACTGCCACATATTGTGTCATCAGATTCATTTAAGTATTCCTGTCATTTACAAAACAACTGTAAAGGCTTCAGCTGTGTGAAGGTGCTTGTGTTTCTGCTTTGGGGGAGAGGGAGGGGGTGGGGGGTGAGGGAGGAAGGGTCCTGTCTTGTTATGCTCTTGGCATAGCATAAGCTAAGGGGCTGTTTAGCACAGGGCTAAACCGCTGGCTTTGAAAGCAGACCAAGGCAGGCCAGCAGCACGGTTCAATTCCCGTACCAGCCTCCCCGAACAGGCGCCGGAATGTGGCGACTAGGGGCTTTTCACAGTAACTTCATTTGAAGCCGACTTGTGACAATAAGCGATTTTCATTTCATAAGCTGCTTCCTTGATGTTCACTCTGACAAAGGAAGGTTCAGACGTGGAGATAACTTCAACATGTTTATTAAACTATTTACAATTCTCTTACTTGGATTCGCCTCGACTGTTAATCCTTCTATAGCTACTCAGACTGACAAACCAGTCTGCTACAATCCACGTGGTGGGTGTGATGTACAATCAACCCTGTCTGTATTTACTAAGTCTCCACTGGAAAGAGGAAGATCATGTGTGCTGTGTCCTTTATATTTGGGTTGGTGTAATGCCCCTGTGGTAGTGTCACCTCTGTGTGGATCGTGAATTCCCATTGGTCGTGTCCTATCTTACTGACCTATTGGTTGAGTGTCTGTGTGTCATGTCTCTGGTGCTCCCTCTAGTGCAGGGGTGGGCAAACTACGGCCCGCGGGCCACATGCGGCCCGCCAAAGGTCTTTATGCGGCCCACCAAGATCAAGTCATATAAGGTTTTTATAAGATTAAATGGAGGGGGGGTGGGGTGTTGGGTTACTGGTATAGGGTGGATACGTTGACTTGAGTAGGGTGATCATTGCTCGGCACAACATCGAGGGCCGAAGGGCCTGTTCTGTGCTGTACTGTTCTATGTTCTATATGAGGCGCCCAGAATCATAACCGGGTGAAGCGCCATTTTTGAAAAGTAGAGAAAAAGAGGGCTAAAGGCAGGATGCCGCCGGGGGAAGCGCTGAGGTATATGCCGCACGCTAATTGGTTACAACCGGGACTATTAATTAATATACTATGCGGCCCTTTAAAATTGTGAATTTCTGAATGTGGCCCTTGCATGGAAAAGTTTGCCCACCCCTGCTCTAGTGTCTAGCTAGTCTACATGTACTTACATTAACCCCTTGTGTATCTACAGTGATGCACATCACCACAGGTCCCACCTGAAGGCTTGGGTGACAACAAGCTTCTTGGCGTGGCAGCCCAGTCAGAAACAACGGCTGGAATGTTCCGGTCGTTGCGATTCAGTTTTCCCGCCGTAGCGCCGTGGGGTGGTCACAATGGGAAATCCCATTGACGAGCTGCAACAAGATAGAATCCCGCCCCCAGCCAGCATACATTCACAATCTGGAGGAAGGTACTGAAGGCACTGTTGCTAAGTTTGCAGATGATACAAAGATCTGTAGAGGGGCAGGTAGTATTGAGGAAGCAAGGGGGCTGCAGAAGGACTTGGACAGGCTAGGAGAGTGGGCAAAGAAGTAGCAGATGGAATACAATGTGGAAAAGTGTGAGGTTACGCACTTTGGTACGAAGAATGGAGGCATAGACTATTTTCTAAATGGGGAAAAGGCTTAGGAAATCAGAAGCACAAAGACTTGGGAGTCCTTGTTCAAGATCCTCTTAAGGTTAACGTGCAGGTTCAGTCGGCAGTTAGGAAGGCAAATGCAATGTTAGCATTCATGACAAGAGGGCTAGAATACAAGACCAGCGATGTACTTCTGAGGCTGTATAAGGCTCTGGTCAGACCCCATTTGGAATTTGTGAGCAGTTTTGGGCCCCGTATCTAAGGAAGGATGTGCTGGGGCCTTGGAAAGGGTCCATAGGAGGTTCACAAGAATGATCCCTGGAATGAAGAGCTTGTCGTATGAGGAACGTTTGAGGACTCTGGGTCTGTACTCGTTGGAGTTTAGAAGGATGAGGGGGGATCTTATTGAAACTTACAGGATACTGTGAAGCCTGGATAGAGTGGTCGTGGAGAGGATGTCGCCACTTGTCGGAAAAACTAGAAGCAGAGGACACCATCTCAGACTAAAGGGACGATCCTTTAAAACAGAGATGAGGAGGAATTTCTTCAGCCAGAGGGTGGTGAATCTGTGGAACTCTTTGCCGCAGAAGACTGTGGAGGCCAAATCACTGAGTGTCTTTAAGACTGAGATAGATAGGTTCTTGATTAATAATGGGAGCAGGGGTTATGGGGAGACGGCAGGAAAATGGGAATGAGAAAATATCAGCCATGATTGAATGGCGGAGCAGACTCGATGGGCCGAGTGGCCTAATTCTGCTCCTATGTCTTATGGAACGGCTGAGAAACAGGTGGCTGGCGTGCGGAAGAATCCCACCCAGTGTCTCCAGACACAGAATAGGGATTGGGCGGAACACAGCGGAAGAGGAGGGATAAAGGTTGTTCCCGTGTCTGTGCAATGATGAGTTTGACTTTACCACTCTTTTCGAGAGGTGTGACAGGCTTCATCGAGCTAGTGGTAGTGGCTCGGGGCAGGGTGAAAGGGGCGGCGGGTGGAGGTGGGGGGTGGGGGGAGCAGTTACTCTCGCTAAGCGGGACACATTGCTCCCCCCCCCTCCCCGCCTCAACCCTGCACAATGATGGGGCATCTCACCCCTGGCCAGTGGATGGGAGGGTTTCACACCGAGCCAGCATTCCAAGCCCAGGTTGTTGGGAGCTGGGATTGAATCAGCGTTTTCTATCTCAGAGGCAGCAGCAATAGGGACGAGCAGCAGATTCCATTCAGAGGGAAAAGGTAAAGCGGATGGGACAGGTATTTCTGGCTGACCCTCTGTGGGAATATCCACATTGCTGGTTTGGTTGCTGAGAAGCTCGTCACGAGATTCTCACACCCGTCCTGATTGACAGTTGAATGCTCAGAGTTTTATCCGATCTCATCGCAAACACAATTGTGGGAGGGACGGCAAGTCTTCATTCAGCAACAGCCTAGAAACTTCAATTTTTAACGTTCACCTGGAAGGGATTGACAGGCCCTCTGACAGTACGGCACTCCCTCAGTACTGACCCTCTGACAGTGCGGCACTCTCTCAGTACTGACCCTCTGACAGTGCAGCACTCCCTCAGTACTGACCCTCTGACAGTGCAGCATTCCCTCAGTACTGACCCTCTGACAGTGCAGCACTCCCTCAGTACTGACCCTCCCACAGTGCGGCACTCCCTCAGTACTGACCCTCTGACAGTGCGGCACTCCCTCAGTACTGACCCTCTGACAGTGCGGCACTCCCTCAGTACTGACCCTCTGACCGTGCAGCACTCCCTCAGTACTGACCCTCTGACAGTGCAGCACTCCCTCAGCACTGACCCTCTGACAGTGTAGCACTCCCTCAGTACTGACCCTCTGACAGTGCGGCACTCTCTCAGTACTGACCCTCTGACAGTGCAGCACTCCCTCAGTACTGACCCTCTGACAGTGCGGCGCTCCCTCAGTACTGACCCTCTGACAGTGCGGCACTCCCTCAGTACTGACCCTCTGACAGTGCGGCACTCCCTCAGTACTGACCCTCTGACAGTGCGGCACTCCCTCAGTACTGACCCTCTGACAGTGCGGCACTCCCTCAGTACTGACCCTCTGACAGTGCGGCACTCCCTCAGTACTGACCCTCTGACAGTGCGGCACTCCCTCAGTACTGACCCTCTGACAGTGCAGCACTCCCTCAGTACTGACCCTCTGACAGTGCAGCACTCCCTCAGTACTGACCCTCTGACAGTGCGGCACTCTCTCAGTACTGACCCTCTGATAGTGCAGCACTCCCTCAGTACTGACCCTCTGACAGTGCGGCACTCTCTCAGTACTGACCCTCTGACAGTGCAGCACTCCCTCAGTACTGACCCTCTGACAGTGCGGCGCTCCCTCAGTACTGACCCTCTGACAGTGCGGCACTCCCTCAGTACTGACCCTCTGACAGTGCGGTGCTCCCTCAGTACTGACCCTTTGACAGTGCAGCTCTCCCTCAGTACTGACCCTCTAACAGTGCGGCACTCCCTCAGTACTGACCCTCCCACAATGCAGCACTCCCTCAGTACTGACCCTCTGACAGTGCGGCACTCCCTCACTACTGGCCCTTTGACAGTGCAGCACTCCCTCAGTACTGACCCCGACAGTGCAGCACTCCCTCAGTACTGACCCTCTGACAGTGCAGCACTCCCTCAGTACTGACCCTCTGACAGTGCGGCACTCCCTCAGTACTGACCCTCTGACAGTGCGGCACTCCCTCAGTACTGACCCTCTGACAGCGCGGCACTCCCTCAGTACTGACCCTCTGAGAGTGCGGCACTCCCTCAGTACTGACCCTCTGACAGTGCAGCACTCCCTCAGTACTGACCCTCTGACAGTGCGGCACTCCCTCAGTACTGACCCTCTGACAGTGCAGCACCCTCAGTCCTGACCCTCTGACAGTGCAGCGCCCCCTCAGCACTGACCCTCTGACAGTGCGGTACTCCCTCAGTACTGACCCTCTGACAGTGCAGCACTCCCTCAGTACTGACCCTCTGACAGTGCAGCGCTCCCTCAGTACTGACCCTCTGACAGTGCGGCGCTCCCTCAGTACTGACCCTCTGACAGTGCGGCACTCCCTCAGTACTGACCCTCTGACAGTGCGGCACTCCCTCAGTACTGACCCTCTGACAGTGCAGCACTCCCTCAGTACTGACCCTCTAACAGTGCAGCACTCCCTCAGTACTGACCCTCTGACAGTGCGGCACCCCCTCAGTACTGACCCTCTGACAGTGCGGCACTCCCTCAGTACTGACCCTCTGACAGTGCGGCTCTCCCTCAGTACTGACCCTCTGACAGTGCAGCACTCCCTCAGTACTGACCCTCTGACAGTGCAGCACTCCCTCAGTACTGCACTGAAAAAGTCAAACTCAGTTATTGGCTGGAGTCTGTGTCGTGAGACTTGGCCCATGAGCGTCTCACTCAGAGGCGGGGAGTGTAGCCACCGACCTGGCTGGATAGACATGAAGGAAACCACAAGCTTTATTTTTGACGGTGGAGGTTATGGATGCAGATTCAGATTGGAAGCTGAATCTCTGAAGATATCGATGCTGATGTTCCTCACCACCATCTTCTCAAAGCCAGCTTGATCTCACCGCTGAAAGGACCTGGTTCAGGCCCATTGCAGGCTGACAGTGCCACTGTTTAGCAAGCTGAGTCAACAAACCCTAAAGTGTTTAACTAGACAGCTCCTTGTTGGAAATTCCCGACTTGGTTTTTGATGAAAAGATTTAATCAGTCCAAAATCAGTGAAAAATCTAAAACGGGATTTGATTCAGACCAATAACATCAAGTTTTGTTCAAGCACAAATATTTTATTGACCACTATTCTGAGGGGTGAGAAAGCAAGTGATGACTCTTCAGAGATTGCAGGGGGCTGTCACCGGTTAATCGGTGCCACGTAGTTACTTGGGAATAATCCAATACGCCCCCATAAACACCCCTTCCACCATGAGGGGTCGGTGCTGTCTAGAACCTCGATGATATCGCCACTCTTGAAGTCCAGCTCGTCGTCTGCCTCAGCTGTGAAGTCGAACAGGGCCCGGACTCGCCTGGCTTTCTGCGGGGAAGGGGGGGGGAAAGCTTTGAGTGAGAAACTGTGTCAACAGATACGGAACAAAGACAGACACCTCCCACCCAGTTTCGTTCCACCCATTTCCCAGCACTCGCCAGCCCACGTAGGCTCTTCGATTTTAAAATTCCCATCCCATTTCCTTTCCCCTTGCTTTCAAACCCACTCCCTATCTCTGTAACCTCCTCGAACCCGCTGAAATCTCCGCCCTCCTCCAATTCTAGCCTCTTCAGCAACCCCCGATCTCATCGTTCTCCCCCATTACTGGCCGTATCTTCAGCTGGCTGCGCCATAAACTCTGGACTTCTCTGTCTAAACCCCTCTGTCTGTCTGTCTCTCTCACCCCCAGACTCCCTTGGGTGAAGCAACTTGGAATGTTTTACTATGTTACAGTCGCTATATAAATGCTGGCTATTGTTACAAATAGGGTTGAGGTGCATCAGGGCCATGACGTAGCACAGGCCCGAGGGGCTGAATGGCCTCCTTTGTTCCTCAAAAAGTGACAACTTAGACTGTCAATGAACTCCCCGGGGTCATAGATTCTTCACTAAAGCTCAGGTCGTGAACCAGAGAATCAAATGCACAGCAAGAGGCCATTCAGCCATTTTAGCTGTGCTCGCTCCTGAATAGAGCGATCTAACTTGCCACATTCCCCCCCCCTAGCTCTTTCCCCAGAGGCTTGCGAATTTTCCTCCTTTGAAAGCTCCTTTGCAATCTGTTCCCAGCCTCCAACAGTATTCCGGATCATAACAACCTGCCGCATTAAGGGTTCCTCCACACCCCTCTCCTTCCCTCTGGATCTTTTGACAATCTATTTGAGACAGTAGCAACTTGTTCAACGATGAGATGGGTCTGTACAGGTACTGCATAGTTGGCAGCATCTGACAATGTTTGAAAGGAACATTGAAAACACGCAGTTGGCCAGTAATAGTCACAGATCTTTGTGTCTGCTGTGGTTACTCTATCCTGTCACCCCAGGTTAATGGGAGATGAAGAGCACTAAGGGGCCCGGGAGTTGAGGGTAGAGTGGTGGGGAAGAGAGCGAGCAAGTCAGAGAGAGACACGCACAGAGGGAGGGAGAGAGAGAGAGAGAGAGCGTGGGAGAGAGAGAGAGTGGGAGAGAAGGAGAGGGGGAGGGATGGAGAGAGAGAAAAGGACGAGCGTGAGAGGGAGAGAGTGAGAAGGAGAGAGTGGGAGAGAGAGTGAGTGAGAAAGAGAGGGAGAGAGAAAGGAGGAGAGAGGGGCACAGAGAGGAAAGGAGAGAGAGGGAGGGAGGAAAATAATGGGAGGGACATGAGAAAGATACACATAAGGTAATGAGAGACAGGTTTACAAGAAATAAAGAAAGAGAAAATATAGGACCCTCGGCTTTGGGTAGGCAGAACTGAGGGTGACTCCAAGAAAGTGAAAAAGAGCGAGCCGGAGACAGAAGGAGATGCAGTCAAGGTTAAGGGAGAGAGAGAGAGAGTTTACAAGATTATGAGTGGCGTGGACAGAGTGGATAGTCAGATACTCTTTCCTAGGGTAGGAGAGTCAAGTACTCGGGGACGTAGGTTTAAAGTGCGTGGGGAGAAGTTCAGAACAGATGTGCGAGACAAGTTTTTTATAGAGGGTGGTAAATATATGGAACTCGCTGCCTGGGGAGGGGGTGGGAGGAGGTACGATAGCAGCATTTAAGGGACATCTAGACAAATTTATGAATAGGGTGGGAATGAACATAGAACATAGAACAGTACAGCACAGAACAGGCCCTTCGGCCCTCAATGTTGTGCCGAGCCATGATCACCCTACTCAAACCCACGTATCCACCCTATACCCATAACCCAACAACCCCCCCCTTAACCTTACTTTTATTAGGACACTACGGGCAATTTAGCATGGCCAATCCACCTAACCCGCACATCTTTGGACTGTGGGAGGAAACCGGAGCACCCGGAGGAAACCCACGCACACAGGGGGAGGACGTGCAGACTCCACACAGACAGTGACCCAGCCGGGAATCGAACCTGGGACCCTGGAGCAGTGAAGCATTTATGCTAACCACCATGCTACCCTGCTGCCCCAAATGGAATGGAAGGATACGGACTCCGTTAGTGCAGACGGTTTTAGTTTAGGCAGGTACCATGGTTGGCGCAGGCTTGGAGGGCCGAAGGGCCTGTTCCTGTGCTGTATTGTTCTTTGAGAGAGAGAGAGAGAGGGACAGGAAAATAGAGGGAACCGCTGCTTGGGCAGTGAGAGATGATATTAGGGAGCAAATATGTTGGATGATGAGAGTGGAGACTTGTGGCAGTGAGACAGAATCGTAGGATTTCCGAGTGAGTTTGGGCAGAGGGAGGAGTTCCTGGCTTTCACGTTCCCAGGGATGACCAGGATCTGACCGGAATGTTCCACCTTAACGCTGGCCTGGCCTTTACATCGGCGCAGCAGCGCACGGTCTTTGCTGCTGTGCAGAGTGTTTCCGTCATCTCTCTCTGTACTCGCCCTCCTAACCTTTCACAGCGTCACAAAACAGGGATCTGATTCTCCGACAAGCCAATGATCAGACTTACTGGCACCGGCGGGCATTCGCTGGCTTTCCTCACCACCGATGGTGGCTCCTGGAAAGGGGGCTGCGGGCTACTGGACTGCCTGAATTTGGATGTCCCGTCATTGAATGACGGCTGTGCGCTGGAGCCCTTTCGAAACATTGATGGGGTGTCGCTGAACAGTGCACTTGATCCTGGTGAGACAGCCTGCCGTGGATCTGGCATTCGAGAATCCGGCATTCGGGGACCAGGCATTCGGGAATCTAGCATCCGGGGATCTGGCATTCGAGGGCTTGGCATTCGAGGATCTGGCATTCGGGGATCTAGGATTCGGGGATCTGGCATTCGAGGATCTGGGATTCGGGGATCTGGCATTCGAGGATCTGGCATTCGGGGATCTAGGATTCGGGGATCTGGCATTCGAGGATCTGGGATTCGGGGATCTAGGATTCGAGGATCTGGCATTCGAGGGGTTGGCATTCGAGGGTCTGGGATTCGAAGACTCAACATTCGGGAATCTGGCATTCGGGAATCCAACATTCGGGAATCTGGCATTCGAGAATCTGGCATTCGGGAATCCGGCATTCGGGAATCCGACATTCGGGAATCTTTAATTCGGGAATCCGGCATTCTGGAATCTGGCATTCGAGGGCTTATCATTCGTGGATCTGGCATTCGCAGGTCAGGATGATTGTAGCCTCCCTGAAAAAGAAAGGTTCTTAAAAGTCCTTTGCATTTCAGATCGCTCACACACATATACACACCCTGCAAAGTATTAAAACTCAGAAGCTTCTGCAGGCTAGCCCTTCATCTTACCCCTTTCTGGTTATGCTTTTATGTCAACTTTTCATATTGG
The DNA here is from genome assembly GCF_902713615.1 of Scyliorhinus canicula. NCBI lineage: Eukaryota > Metazoa > Chordata > Chondrichthyes > Carcharhiniformes > Scyliorhinidae > Scyliorhinus > Scyliorhinus canicula. The sequence continues at coordinate 2,874,381 of NC_052168.1, read as the reverse complement.
AAGTGTTTACCTGACATGTAAAATGGAAATATTGGGCGAGATTTAACGCGGAGAAAGTGTCCCGTCTCGGGCGTATATAGTGAGGTGTTTCCTGCTGCCTACAGCGCTGGGAATGACACCGCTATCTAACGGGATTCTGCCGCTGTTTTTGGCATCATTCAGGAACGTCCCACTAAGGCCGCACTTGCCTCATTTCCTGCATAGACAGGCTCAGGAAGATGGCGCGTGGATCGGGGCGCCATTTGTAAACGTCGCCCCGACCGTTCGGCACCCTTCTGCCCCTCCATCGTGATCTCCATGTCCCCCCACTGCCCCAGCCTCTCCGGGGGTCCTCGAGCCCACCACCCACCCCCCACTCACAACACCTCTTCGGGGCAGTGTCTTGTGATATGTCGTTAGATCTCGCGAGGCGTTTGCCAATCTCATGAAAGGCCTCTCACGGGATTTAACAACCCCGTCGTGTTGCCGAGCCATTCCATCACGCCCATCGTATGTAAACAGTTGTTGGTAACAATGTAATTGCAGATTCTGGCCAGTCGGTGGCACTGAGGAGTGAATTTCTGAGCTTTCATTCCCAATTCCCGACCAATTCTATATATAAAATGTCAGTCATCCAGTGACAAAGGGAATGGCTTTATCGCTCTTTCTGCTCGTTGATCTGCATTCGCTCCCTAGCCACCTCAGTTAACATTTTCACCCTGATTTGTAAATCCCTCCATGGTCTCGCTTCTCCCGATCCCTGTTGCTCGACCAGCTCTACAACCTTCTGCATTCACTGTCTCCTCTAGTTCTGGCCTGTTGAGAATCTCCAATCTCAATCGCTCCATTGGCGGCCGTGTCTTCAGCAGCCAGTGTGGCAAACATCAGATTTCCCTTTTTTACCATCTCTCCATCCCGACCTCTCTCTCCTCTTACAAGATGCACCTTAACACCAGGCTTTGGGTCACTGGTTCTGATGTCTCCCTCTTTGGCTTTGCCCCATGTAAAGAGTATTATATAAATGCCGGTTGTGTCATCCCCTCCTGAACAATGTAACATTTGCATTTATTCTGACAGTTTCCTGCCTGTTAGAAACACAACAGGAATAAGTGGGGCACAGAACAAGTTTAACATAAACATTTCTTTGGAACCAGCTGGAATGCATCCAAAACAGGCTTTACTAGTTCTTGTTTGGCTCCACAATCATAGAATTTACAGTGCGGAAGGAGGCCATTTGGCCCATCGCATGTGCACCGGCTCTTGGAAAGAGCACCCCACCCAAACCCACACCCCCACCCTATCCCCATAACCCAGTAACCCCACCCAACACTAAGGGCAATTTTGGACACGAAGGACAATTCATCATGGCCAATCCACCTAACCCGCACATCTTTGGACTGTGGGAGGAAACCGGAGCCCCCGGAGGAAACCCACGCAGACACGGGGAGAACGTGCAGACTCCACACAGACAGTGACCCAGCGAGGAATCGAACCTGGGACCCTGGAGCTGTGAAGCAATTGTGCTAACCACTGTGCTACCATGCTGCTAATCGAATTATCACTTTTTTATTATAAATTTAGAGTACCCAATTCATTTTTCCAATTAAGGAGCAATTTAGCGTGGCCAATCCACCTACCCTGCACATCTTTGGGTTGTGGGGGTGAAACGCACGCAAACACGGGGAGAATATGCAAACTCCACATGGACAGTGACCCAGAGCCGGGATCAAACCTGGGTCCTCGGCGCCATGAGGCAGCAGTGCTAACCACTGTGCCACCGTGCTGCCCGAATTATCATTTATTCCCAGCACTCCCTCAGTACTGATCATCTGACAGTGCAGCACTCCCTCAGTACTGACCCTCTGACAGTGCGGCAATCCCTCAGTACTGACCATCTGACAGTGCAGCACTCCCTCAGTACTGACCCTCTGACAGTGCAGCACTCCCTCAGTACTGACCCTCTGACAGTGCGGCACTCCCTCAGTACTGACCCTCTGACAGTGCGGCACTCCTCAGTACTGACCCTCAGACAGTGCAGCACTCCCTCAGTACTGACCCTCTGACAGTGCAGCGCTCCCTCAGTACTGACCCTCTGACAGTGAGGCACTCCCTCAGTACTGACCCTCTGACAGTGCGGCTCTCCCTCAGTACTGACCCTCTGACAGTGCAGCACTCCCTCAGTACTGACCCTCTGACAGTGCAGCACTCCCTCAGTACTGACCCTCTGACAGTGCGGCAATCCCTCAGTACTGACCATCTGACAGTGCAGCACTCCCTCAGTACTGACCCTCTGACAGTGCAGCACTCCCTCAGTACTGACCCTCTGACAGTGCGGCACTCCCTCAGTACTGACCCTCTGACAGTGCGGCACTCCCTCAGTACTGACCCTCAGACAGTGCAGCACTCCCTCAGTACTGACCCTCTGACAGTGCAGCGCTCCCTCAGTACTGACCCTCTGACAGTGCGGCACTCCCTCAGTACTGACCCTCAGACAGTGCAGCACTCCCTCAGTACTGACCCTCTGACAGTGCAGCGCTCCCTCAGTACTGACCCTCAGACAATGCGGCACTCCCTCAGTACTGACCCTCTGACAGTGCGGCACTCCCTCAGTACTGACCCTCTGACAGTGCAGCACTCCCTCAGTACTGACCCTCTGACAATTCAGCATTCCCTCAGTACTGACCCTCTGACAGTGCGGCACTCCCTTAGTACTGACCCTCTGACAGTGCGGCACTCCCTCAGTACAGACCCTCAGACAGTGCGACACTCCCACAGTACTGACTCTCTGACAGTGCGGCACTCCCTCAGCACTGACCCTCTGACAGTGCAGCACTCCCTTAGTACTGACCCTCTGACAGTGCGGCACTCCCTCAGTACTGACCCTCTGACAGTGCAGCACTCCCTCAATACTGACCCTCTGACAGTGCGGCACTCCCTCAGTACTGACCCTCTGACAGTGCAGCACTCCCTCAGTACAGACCCTCTGACAGTGCGACACTCCCTCAGTACTGACTCTCTGACAGTGCGGCACTCCCTCAGCACTGACCCTCTGACAGTGCGGCACTCCCTTAGTACTGACCCTCTGACAGTGCGGCACTCCCTCAGTACTGACCCTCTGACAGTGCAGCACTCCCTCAATACTGACCCTCTGACAGTGCGGCACTCCCTCAGTACTGACCCTCTGACAGTGCAGCACTCCCTCAGTACAGACCCTCTGACAGTGCGACACTCCCTCAGTACTGACTCTCTGACAGTGCGGCACTCCCTCAGCACTGACCCTCTGACAGTGCGGCACTCCCTTAGTACTGACCCTCTGACAGTGCGGCACTCCCTCAGTACTGACCCTCTGACAGTGCAGCACTCCCTCAGTACTGACCCTCTGACAGTGCGGCACTCCCTCAGTACTGACCCTCTGACAGTGCAGCACTCCCTCAGTACTGACCCTCTGACAGTGCGGCACTCCCTCAGTACTGACCCTCTGACAGTGCAGCACTCCCTCAGTACTGACCCTCTGACAGTGCGGCACTCCCTCAGGACTACACTGCGAGCTAGAATGTGTGTCTCGAATTTCTGGAGTGGAGAGTTGGTGCGCGCACTCTCGCTGTGTCTCAGCTGACACCTAGACGTACCTTTGCTTCTTTCTTGGAGTCCCTCAAGTAGATCTGCGTTGATTTGGAGATCGAGCTGCCTTTGTAATATTCCACCAGCTTGTTCAGGGAGTCAAACTTCTCCGACCACAGGAAGTAGTGGCCTTTGCCATCACGCAGGACCTTAAAATGCTGGACGTCATCCTCATGCCTGAATATGAAATAACTTTCCAATTGAGAACCCAGTAACGATGTGATTCTAATTCTGGCTGTCTGGAGCCATCGAGGGACTGGGGCCTGGATTGGCGCCTGGATGAGCATTGTTTGACGCTCAGGGAACGGGACGTGGAACATTGGGTCAAAAGCCACCCTGTCATGTAGCCGCTGTTCTCTTCGTTTCTCATTTACGTAGGTTACGTTGGACATACTGCATGGAAAGAGGCCATTCAGCCCATCCAGTCTATGCTGGCATTAATACTTCACTCGAGCCTCTTTACAACCTTCCTCATCTACATCTACCATTGTAACCCTCTCATCCCTTACCTTCATGTGGGCAGCACGGTAGCACAGTGGTTAGCACTGTGGCTTCACAGCGCCACGGCCCCAGGTTCGATTTCTCGCTGGGTCACTATCTGTGCGGAGTCTGCATGTTCTCCCCGTGTCTGCGTGGGTTTCCTCCAGGTGCTCCGGTTTCCTCCCACAGTCCAAAGACGTGCAGGGTAGGTGGATTGGCCATTGCTAAATTGCCATTAGTGTCCAAAAAAGTTAAGAGGGGTTATTGGGTTGGGGTTATAGGGTGGAAGTGAGGGCTTAAGTGGGTCGGTGCAGACTCGATGGGCCGAATGGCCTCCTTCTGCACTGTATGTTCTATGTTCTTTATTTTGTCTAGTTTCCCCTTCAAAGTATCTTCACTATTTGCTTCGACCCCTCCCTGTGGGAGTCAGTTCCACATTCTCCCCACTCTCTGGCTGAAGACGTTCCCGCTGAATTCCCGATTGGAATTTTTGGTGACTATCTTGAATCGACGGCCTCCAGTTATTTTTTTTCCCCACCCATTCTGTCAGAATTTTATGAATTGCTGTTTGGTCAAACCTTGGCCTTTTCTTTCTCACAAGAATCTTTGGGTTTGCTTCCCTTCTAGTTTTGTTAAGATGCGGGCAGCTGAGATCGTAGAATCGTAGAGTTTTACAGTGTAGAAGGAGGCCGTTTGGCCCATCGAGTCTACACCAGCCCTTGGAAAGAGCTCCCTACTTAAGGCCACGCCGCCACCCTATCCCCGTAACCCAGTAACCCCACCTACCCTTTTGGGCACTAAGGGGCAATTAACCTTTTGGACACTAAGGGGCAATTAACCTTTTGGACACTAAGGGTCAATTTCGCATGGCTGATCCACCTAACCTGTACATCTTGGGACAGATAGGGGCAAGCTTGGGGTTAAAGACATTCCAGAAAACGGAGTGCCAAGATTATTTCCAGAAGCCAGGAACAGAAGGAGATCATTCAGCTCCCCAAGCCTGTACTGCCATTCAGTTCAATTCTGACTGACTTGTGTCTTAACATCATTGAACTGCCTTGATTTAGTAAACCTTAATATTCAATCTTCTATATAAACATTGCTTCTTTTGCAAGTCATGTTCTCATTCGATGGGCCAAGTAGCCCATCCACTTTTCTCATACTCCAACACTCAGATCTATGTAATAATATGGGACAATCGTCGCTTCATGAATTTTTACCTTTGATTTTACCAAGATATCTTTTTTTTAATGAAATAAATTTAGAGTACCTAATTCATTTTTTCCAATTAAGGGGTAATTTAGCATGGCCAATCCACCTATCCTGCACATCTTTGGGTTGTGGGGGTGAGACCCACGCAGACACGGGGAGAATGTGCAAACTCCACACGGACAGTGACCCAGAGCCGGGATCGAACCTGGGACCTCGGTGCCGTGAGGCAGCAATGCTAACCACTGCGCCGCCGTGCTGCCCCCTTACCAAGATATCTTGTGCTTCGGTATTCTGCTTAATCTTCCAGAAGGAGCAGAAATATCCCCAATTCTTCTTTTGCTACCCTCCGCACAGCCCTCCTTCACTGACAGTAACCCAGAAAGTTTGGCAATGTCTCTAGCTGTTCAGCTGCATCCCACCCAATACCTTCTCGACGTTTTCGGAATAAGATAATCTTTGCCACTTTCATGTTCATATCTAATGCAAATCTTCCACTTCTTGTGCATACCCTATCAGTTCATCTGCAAATCTGTTTTAGACGTTGCGATAAGATCAATGTCATGAGTAATTCTGTTTTAAATCCATCTACCTATTCATAGAATCATAGAATCATAGGGAAATACAGCACAGAACAGGCCCTTCGGCCCACGATGTAGTGCCAAACTTTTGTCCTAGGTTAATCATCGATCATAGAATTTTGGACACTAAGGGCAATTTATCATGGCCAATCCACCTAACCTGCACATCTTTGGACTGTGGGAGGAAACCGGAGCACCCGGAGGAAACCCACGCACACACGGGGAGGATGTGCAGACTCCACACAGACAGTGACCCAAGCCGGAATCGAACCTGGGACCCTGGAGCTGTGAAGCAATTGTGCTATCCACAATGCTACCGTGCTGCCCTTAAGAACAAATTAATCTACACTCCATTATTCTACCCTAATCCATGTACCTATCCAATAGCCACTTGAAGGTCCCTAACGTTTCCGACTCAACTACTTCCACAGGCAGTGCATTCCATGCCCCCACTACTCTCTGAGTAAAGAACCTACCTCTGACATCCCCCCTATATCTTCCACCATTTACCTTAAATTTATGTCCCCTTGTAATGGTTTGTTCCACCCGGGGGAAAAGTCTCTGACTGTCTACTCTATCTATTCCCCTGGATCATCTTATAAACCTCTATCAAGTCGCCCCTCATCCTTCTCCGTTCTAATGAGAAAAGGCCTAGCACCCTCAACCTTTCCTCGTAAGACCTACTCTCCATTCCAGGCAACATCCTGGTAAATCTCCTTTGCACCTTTTCCAAAGCTTCCACATCCTTCCTAAAATGAGGCGACCAGAACTGCACACAGTACTCCAAATGTGGCCTTACCAAGGTTTTGTACAATCAAGCCAGCAGGCAGCCTGTCTATTGACCTTATTAGAATCCTCTCCTTGCACACAGGTTAATTCTAAAATAAATTCTCTCAGCCTTCGCCCCTCAGCGATGGGCCTGAGCTCCATATTTTCAGTGACGTGATGCCAGCGCTGACTCAATGGGCTGAATGGCCTGCTTTACGATTGAAAAGTCAGGCTGTTCCCAGGAGGCCGCCAGGCAAAGTGTGCGCTCCCACCCCCTCTACGTACCTGACTGAAATGGAGAACTCGTTCTTGGAGCTTTGACTGGCTCGAATGAGAAAGAATCCAACTTCCTGCCCCAACAGAATGGACTCTGCTTCATTTCGGGAAATCCCACCATAGAACCAGCTGTTTGAGAAAATAGAATTGGAGTTATAGAGTCAGACATTCGTACAGCGAGCGCAGAAAAGGCCCTTCGGCCCATCTCGTGCTAATCCCGCTTACTAGCACTTGTCCCATATCCTTTAATGTGTTGGTGATTCAAGAGCTCATCCAGGTGTTCTTTTTACAGGTTGTGAGGTTTCCAGCCTCACTACCTTCCCAGGCCCCGCATTCCAGATTCTCACCACCCTCTGAGTCAATGTTTGTTTTTCTCAAATCCCCGCAGAAACTCCCATCCCTCACCCTAAATCTATGCCCCCTTGTGATTGACCCTTCAACCGAGGGGAACAGCCGCTTCCTATTTATCCTGTCCAAAGTCCTCATAATCTTATACATAATCAATCATACCCCCCCCCCTCATCAGCCTTCTCTGCTCTAAGGAAAACAATCACAGCCCATCTAGTCTCTTCTCAGTTGCTCCATCCCAGGCAACAGCCTGGTGAATCTCCTCTGCACCCCCTCCAGTACAATCACATCCTTCCCATAGTGGGGCAACCAGAACTGCACCCAGTACTCAAGCTGTGGCCTAACCAACATTCTGTACAGCTCCAACATACCCTCCCTGCTCTTATATTCTATGCCACGACTGATGAAGGCAAGTGTCCCATATGCCATCTTAACTACCCTATTCACCTGCTCTGCCACCTTCAGGGATCTGTGAACAAGTACCCCAAGATCCATCTGTTCCTCTGAGCTGCCGAGTGTCCTGCCGTTCATTACATATTCCCTTGTCCTGTTACCTCTTCCAAAGGGTTAAGAAACCCTCGCAAGTCAAGGATGAGCAAAGGCCCTTTAGGCCAATAAAACCTATCCCACTCTGGTCATCTCCTAGGCTTCTACTCCCTGTAACATACAGACGAACTGCTTTTTCCTAGAATATACACAGGGGCAGCTAGGGGCTGGTTTAGCTCACCCCTCCCACAGGGGCTGGTTTAGCTCACTGGGCTAAATCGCTGGCTTTTAAAGCAGACCAAGCGGGCCAGCAGCACGGTTCGATTCCCGTAACAGCCTCCCCTGACAGGCGCCGGAATGTGGCGACTAGGGGCTTTTCACAGTAACTTAATTGAAGCCTACTCGTGACAATAAGCGATTTTCATTTCATTTCTCTCTCGGAGACACAGGATCTGCAACTCGAAAATATCATAGATTATCATAGAATTTACAGTGCAGAAGGAGGCCATTCGGCCTATCGAGTCTGCACCGGCTCTTGTAAAGAGCACCCTAGCCAAGGTCAACACCTCCACCCTATCCCCATAACCCAGTAACCCCACCCAACACTAAGGGCAGTTTTGGACACTAAGGGCAATTTATCATGGCCAACCCACCTAACCTGCACATCTTTGGACTGTGGGAGGAAACCGGAGCACCCGGAGGAAACCCACGCACACACGGGGAGGATGTGCAGACTCCGCACAGACTGTGACCCAAACCGAATCGAACCTTGGACCCTGGAGCTGTGAAGCAATTGTGCTAACCACAATGCTACCGTGCTGCCCAAATATACACAGGAGCTGCTATTCTCGGAAGCATAGACAGGAACTGCTAGTCCCTATAATATACACAGGAAGTATAATTTTGTCGAATATCTACTGGTGTTGCTGATGGCGTCTCCTCTCACTTCCATGGATGAGTGTTCAGCAAAAGTGGTCCAGTTCACAGACTAGGGTGATGTTAGCTCGCGTCTGCTCTGTTTACATAACCAGTTGTAGGTACTGTGTATGAAGTGGGTGTTGGAGGGATAGATGGAGAAACGCGCTTGGTGCTGTAACCACTTGGCCCAAAGGCACTTTGACTGTTCTCCTCAACTGTGGAAATTGAGGGCAGCACGGTGGCCTAGTGGTTAGCACAACCGCCTCACGGCGCTGAGGTCCCAGGTTCGATCCCGGCTCTGGGTCACTGTCTGTGTGGAGTTTGCACATTCTCCCCGTGTCTGCGTGGGTTTCGCCCCCACAACCCAAAAATGTGCAGAGTAGGTGGATTGGCCACGCTAAATTGCCCCTTAATTGGAAAAAATAATTGGGTAATCTAAATTTATTAAAAAAAAACTGGAAATTGCTTCACACTAGAGACCCTTTGTCTGTCCAGGGTTCTCTCCTATCACCCACGCATTGGGATTCAGCTTGCAAGCTCGGAGATTGAATTTCAGATTAACTTTATATTCAAGATTCTTTAAAAAAAAAAGTTTTATTGGGCAGCACGGTGGTGCCGTCTTTAACACTGTTGCCTCACGGCTCCGAGGTCCCAGGTTCGATCCCGTGTGCAGTTTGCACATTCTCCCCGTGCCTGCGTGGGTTTTGCCCCCACAACCCAAAGATGTGCAGGGTAGGTGGATGGGCCACGCTAAATTGCCCCTTAATTGGAAAAAATGAATTGGGTACTCTAAGTGTAAAGAAAAAATGTTTTTATTGAGCTTTTATCATTTTCTACTAGTATAGAAACAACTGTAAACTAACAAGAGCAATACACTAAACTATGCAACCCTCCCCTCTCAAAAAAAGCACCCTCCCCATAGTCCCCTCCCGCAGCTAACAGTGACATAAACGGTTGCCATAGAACTGGACAGCACAGTCCAGGCCCTTCGGCCCACTATGTTGTGCCAGACTAGTCTGAAGCTAAGATCAAATAGAACATAGTGCAGCACATCCGGTAAAACCCTTCACTTGACCCCCCTCACGGTGTGTTTGACCTTGTCAAGGTACAAATACCATGAGCGAGATCAGGCGCAGCCACCTACACGATGACGTCCTGTGGAGGGCCTCACTCCACACCTCCTCCCTCCCATTTGGCCTTCACCCACTCCGCCGAGACTGAATCCTCCCCACAAAATCTGTCCTTAAATGCCGGACATACTGCCCTCTTCTGACCCTGAACTGGAACGGATCCCCTCCAGTACCACCGGGAATGATGGGAAACACCCGTCTAACAAAATCTCGCACCTGGAGATACCTAAAGCACTCTGAGCCTGAGAGCCAAATTTCTCTTTCAATTCTTCCAGGCTGCCAAAACGCCCCTCCACGAATAAATCACACACTCTCTCCATATTTTCGAAGCGGGGGCAACGACCGGGTTTGACGAGTACTTTCCCAGAGCAAATGGAAGGGAGATCGTCACCATTGCCCCCAAACTGGACCCTCTGCATGACGCAGACTCCATCCGCACCCAGGGATACCCCCGGGACTCCACACCACCCCAGCACCTTCTCCGCGTGAGAACCTGGTAATAAAATATCAAATTTGACAGCACAAGGCCCCCTGACTGTCTATCCCTCTTTAAGACACCCTCTCCGAATCCTCGGAGTTTGTCCCGCTCATATGAAGCCTGATATAAGCCGCTCAACCTCCCGAAAAAATGGCTTGGGAAAAAATTCCAGAAGAAACTGAAATAGGAACTTCGATTGAACCCTGCCTGTGAATGAAAATGGGAGGATGTCCTACTTTTGCAGGTCAGCTTTGACCTGGTATCATTGGTATCATTCTATTTACGGAGACATGGGGCGGCATGTGGCGCAGTGGTTAGCACTGGGACTGTGGGGAAGAACGGTGGCACAGTGGTTAGCATTGGTGCCTACGGCGCTGAGGACCTCGGTTCGAATCCCGGCCCTGGGTCAATGTCTGTGTGGAGTTTGCACATTCTCCCCGTGTCTGCGTGGGTTTCACCCCCACAACCCAAAGATGTGCAGGGTAGGTGGATTGGCCACTCTAAATTGCCCCTTAATTGGAAAAAATAATTGGGTACTCTAAATTCTTTTCTTTTTGTTTTCCTTTTTTTAAAAAATTTAAATTTAAATTGCCCCTTAATTGGAAAAAATAATAATTGGGTACTCTAAATTGATTTTAAAAACTTTTACGGAGACGAGCCCAATCTTGCGCCACTTGGACCCCCAAATACCGAAAGCTAGTCCCAGATGGGACAGCAGTACCCCCAGACCGGCTCCCTTCCCCAAAGTGCTGGTCAGAAAATACCTGCTCTTCCCTAAATTTAACTTGTATCCAGAGAAGGAGACAAAGCTCTTTATTATACTCATTGTGTCCCATAACTGGCCCCAGATCCATCACGTACAACAAAAGGTCATCCTCATACGGGGGCACCCTGTGTTCCATATCACCCCCGACTATCCCACTCCCCTTGTTTGAGGCCCTCAGGGCAATGGCCATTGGCTCAATCCCTACAGTGAACAGAAGGGGGAGACAGAAGACATCCCTGCTTCGACCCCCTGTGCAATGGAAAAGACCCCAAACTTGGTGCAAACGCTGGCGGAAGGAGCTTCATACAATAAGCGCACCCACCACACAAACCCAGACTTCTCCAAAACTGCAAAGAGGTACCTCCACTCGACCCTTGTGGTGGTATGAACGGGAGCACTGCCATTGGTGCAGAGCATGGGTTTCCCATTGGCTCGGGCTGGTCATGTGCCTCTCGTCCGATTGGCTGGGACTAGTCATGTGACTGCTCACCAATTGGTCGAGAGGCAAGTGGACTCCGCCTCCGAGGCGGGGTATAAGTACCCAGAGTTCCCGGCGGTCGGCCTTACTCTGTAGTCGGCCACCGGGCTAACAGCTAGCTGATTAAAGCCACAGTTCGGATCCTAATCGTGTCTTGAGTCCAATTGATGGTACATCAACCCTGTCAAACAATTTTTCTGCCTCTAGCGAGACGACTACCTCAGGATCTGGGGTGAGAACCACATTCAGCAGCTGCCTCACATTGGGCGACAATTTACAGCCCTTTACAAATTCTGTCTGGTCCGACCCAACCACCTCCGGGAGACAGGGTTCCAACTCAGCGTTTACATTAAACAATGAAATACGACCCGCAGTCTGTGGGATCGTTATCCCTTTTCAAGAGAAGTGAGACGGATGCCTTCCCAAGTGTGTCAGGGAGGGAATCCCGTGCCAGAGAATCATTAAACATCACCATTAATTACGGAACCAGCCATTCCATTTGGCTGTGGCTTTTGTCGGAATGCCCGATGGGCCCTATCCAACTCTGGACGGGCGAACACTTCCTTCCCCCTCCACCAACCCAGAGAACTCCGAGAGGTACCTGGTTGGCCTCAAGCCGTCCATTCCCTCCGGCAACCCCACCAATCTGACATTCAATCTGTTTTCCAAGCCGCTTTCTGCCACAAGCAAGGCGAGCCACACCTCATGTTGCGACAAGGCCTCCTCCACGCCCTTCAACGTTTTGCTTGCTCCTTCGCAGCCTTCAACGTCTTACCCAGCTGCTCTGGATCGGGCCCAATGCTTCCGCAATGTAACCTTTTTGAAAGGTTCCTTCAACTCCTTTCCTTGCCGATCAAACTGTCTGTCCATCTGCTTCTCGAACCTCTCTAGCTCCTTCACCACCACCACAGCCAGCATGTCGACCATGATGGGCACGGCCATCTCCACCACCTTCCCGCCCTCAGATTCCTGTGCCGGACTACCAGTCTGGGGTTTCTTCCTAGTGAGCGTTTCTCAATGAACATTTCGACATAGCTCCATCGACGAAGCGCTACCCAGTTCAGACAAGGTTTTAAACAGAAAAGTCCCTGGAGAAACGGGCAAAAAGGCTAAAAAAACAAGGACCCTGGACCTGTGAGGCAGCAGTGGAAACCACCGTGCCACCCATAATTTAAGATGGAGTTGGATAATCAGCCAGGATCATAATAAGTGGCTGAGCAGGCTCGAGGGGCCGAATGGCCTCCTCCTGCTCCTATTTTTCTATGTTTCTAAGTAGATAGATTCTTGTCAGGCAAGTCAATCAAAGGCTAATGGGGTAGACAGGAATGTAGAACTCAAAATACCTACAGATCAGCCACAATCTTATTGAATGGGGCGAGGGGCCGAATGGCCTACTTCTGCTCCTATTTTGCTCCAGAGTATGAAGTATGAGAACGCAGTGATCTGCAAACTGTAATTTCACTCAGTAGCTGTACAATAATCTTGGTGCCAGCCCTGAGGCTTTGCAAATTGAAGAGGTTGCCACCTGTCCAGAATTGAATGTGTATTAATTCCCGTATGTGCATGCTGGAGCATGGCTCGGAAGTGTTTGGCAAACAGCGATGGAGCCTTGCGTGGTGCCGTTGGCCACGGGAAAGGCATCTATTAGCGTCACACCGATCATCCTGTTATTGTGAAATGAGCGAGTGACACTGACCATCTTTTCAGGGTGGCCACATTTGTACAGAACCTTCCACAGGCCTTCCATGGTTACTGGGTCCGAAAGCCTTGGTCAAGTCAGCAACAACCACAGGGAGGGTCCTTATTCCGTCTATGGGACTTTACTTGAATTCAACGTGCTGCAACAGTGATGTCCATTGCTCCCCGTCCTGCAGGGAAACCCCACTGTGACATATAGAACAGTACAGCACAGAACAGGCCCTCCGGCCCTCGATGTTGTGCCGAGCAATGATCACCCTACCTAAACCCACGTAACCCGTATACCCGTAACCCAACAATCCCCCCATTAACCTTACACTACGGGCAATTTAGCATGGCCAATCCACCTAACCCGCACATCTTTGGACTGTGGGAGGAAACCGGAGCACCCGGAGGAAACCCACGCACACATGGGGAGGACGTGCAGACTCCGCACAGACAGTGACCCAGCCGGGAATCGAACCTGGGACCCTGGAGCTGTGAAGCATTGATGCTAACCACCATGCTACCGTGAGGCCCCGTGCTTCTGGGAACACAGACAATGAGGTGAGGATGAAGTAGAACTCCAGCAAGGATTGTTCCTGCTGTTGAACGATGACTGTCGCAGATGGAATTCGCCCCTTTTGATTTGTCGAGATCAGCCGTGCAGCCTTGGCGCACACCGCCCTGGTTTCAGATTGGGCAGTAGAGGCGAGTGGAGTTCCTCACTAGGTGAGTCCCTCTGTACTTGAGTACTTCAGGTGGGATGCCTGGTGGCTTTTGGCGACTTGTCCATAGAAAGCAACTTCATGGCCTTCCAGGTGCTGCTATCCCTGGACTATACACAGGAACTAAATATTTTCGACAATTTAGGGGAGGCAATGGCAGGGGAATTGCCTCTGGACTATCCCCGCAGCAATGAAGTTGATTCTTACATGCCCTATGATATGGCCTCGCAAGTCCTAGAATCAGAATCTTCACAGTGCAGAATTGGCCCATCGAATCTGCACCATCCCTTGGAAAGAGAACCTTCCCTATCCCCGTAACCCAGTAACCCCACCTAACGTGTTGGACACTAAGGGCAATTTATCATGGCCAACGCATCTAACCTGCACATCTTTGGACTGTGGGAGGAAACCGGAGCACCCGGAGGAAACCCACGCACACACGGGGAGAACGTGCAGACTCCGCACAGTCACCCGAGGCCGGAATCGAACCCGGGTCCCTGGCGCTGTGAGGCAGCGGTGCTAACCACTGTGCCGCCCCGTAACGCCACTCAGTTCAAGGGCAATTAGGGATGGGCAACAAATGCTGGGCCCAGCCAGCGACGCCCATGTCCCAAGAATAAATAAAATAAAATACACAGTGGGACTGCGGCGCTGAGGGCCTGGGTTCGAATCCCGGCCCCGGGTCACTGTCCGTGTGGAGTTTGCACATTCTCCCATTGTCTGCGTGGGTCTCACCCCTAGAACCCAAAGATGTGCAGGCTAGATGGATTGGCCACACTAAATTGCCCCTTAATTGGATAAAAAAATAATTGGGTACTCTAAATTTATTTTCAAAAATACACAGAGACTGCTACTCCCTGTAATATAGACAAGGGCTTTCAGTCTCTATAATATACACAGGGACTGCTACTTTCTGTAACATATTGTTATTCTCTAGATATACACAGGGGCTGCCAAGTGTACCCAAGAGTTTCAATTCTGTATTACAGACACAAAAACGGCTACTAACTGGGACTGGCACAGTCTGTTTTCAATATATTTAACATAGAAACAGATATTATTGGCTTTACTTTGGAGTGTGTAACATGCTGTAGATGGGGGTAATGTGCACCCTGCGTTGTATTGCTGGTACATACCTGGGTACATTATTCTCGATGTAGTTCTTTGGCACAAACCCCTCATGCCCGTAAAGCTCGGCCTTGTACCAATCCTCCTCGGTGCTCAGGACCTGGAGGATGAGACGTGCAAAGATAAGAGACAAGACTTCGGGAAGTGTATCGCTGGTTGTAGCTACAATGCATGTTCTCATTTGGCAACGTGACAGCTGAGAGGTGAGCCAGTTGCTACTGTTAGGATGCTGAAGGAGCTGGATAGCGTCAGCAGTGACCAAGCTGTCTCATCTTGTCTGAAAGTGAGGATTCAGGGGACATGGCCTGAGATTAAAGGGGGAAATTCAAAAACTGATCTACAGAAATAATACTTCAGTGAGTGAGTGAGTGAGCAATCTGTGGACCGTGGCCGTGAGGGAGACGGTGGAGTAAGTATATTGATTCGTTCAAATGCGGATGAGATAGATTTCTCTACGGAAATAACATTTTGGGAGCCAACATCTGAGTAACTTGAGACAGGATGTGTGGGGAGTGCCGTGGGTTTTGGTGAGTTGGGCGGAGGCACCTTGAAATGAAAATCGCTTATTGTCACGAGTAGGCTTCAATGAAGTTACTGTGAAAAGCCCCTAGTTGCCACATTCCGGCGCCTGTCCGAGGAGGCTGGTACGGGAATCGAACCGTGCTGCTGGCCTGCCTTGGTCTGCTTTCAAAGCCAGCGATTTAGCCCAGTGTGCTGAACCAGCCCCGCTATGTGACTGCACGTGACTGGGGAGTGCTGTGATCTACAAACTGACTTTCAATCCAGCTAAAAGGGATGCTTCCGACCTAGTCCTCCAAGTTCTCAAGTGAAATGAATTACGATACCTACAGAACATTGTCACTTGAAATCAGGGACTAAATTGGCTCAATGAAGCCACAGGATGGGGCACAGTCAAACGGCCCATTGGGGAGTGTCCCCAACATTCACAGCGGAAGCTATCATCTCACAATCCAAGGGGGAGAGAAGGGAGCTCGAAGCCAATCGGGAGATTCCCCAACTGCAACTAAACTTGAGACTTATCACCTAACTTAAGGAAGGATGTAAATGAGTTGGAAACAGTTCAGAGAAGGTCATCCAGACTAATGCCAAGAATAGGCGGCTTGTCTGATGAGGAAAAGGTTGGAGAGGTTGGGCTCGTATGCACTGGAGTTTAGAAGAGTGAGAGGGACCTGGTTGAAACATATCAGATCCTGAGGGGTTTTGACAGGGTGGATGTGGAGAGGAGGTTTCCTCTTGTGGGAGAATCTAGAACGAAGGGGGTCGCTGTTTAATAGTGAGGGGTCACCCATTTAAAACGGAAATGAGGCCAAAAAACAAATTCTCTCAGAGGGTCTTTGGAGCTCCCTTCCTGGAACGGCAGGGGAAGCAGAGTCCTTGAATATTTTTAAAGCAGAGGTGGATAGATTATTGCTAATCAAGGAGGGGGGGCTGAAAGGTTATCGGGGGGTATTCAGGGTGCAGATTTGAGGTTACTAACAGGTCATCCATGATTTTATTAAATGGCAGAGCAGGCTCGAGGGGCTGAATGGCCTCTTCCCGCTCCTTGTCTGTATGCTCGTGTTACGGGATTGAACCCCAGGAGCATCTGAGTGGGTCTCTGGTAAACGTTCATCTCAGATCAGGAGCAAAGGAGAAAAGCAGGAGGTCGCAGAGATTTAAGGCAATCGGCAACAGAGCCTCAGCTGATGTTAATGGCATCACTGAATGGTTATGGCACAGAAGCTGGCCATTCAGCCCATCGGCTCCATGCCATCCAGTCAGCCCCATTTCCCCCATTCAATCCCTGTAACCATACCAGTTTATTTCCCTCAAGTGCCCATCCAATTCCCTTTTCAAATCAATGATGGCCTCTGCTTCCGCCACCCACACAGGCAGCAGGATCCAGGTCATGACCTCACACGGCATCATTGGCTGGGCCATGTGGTCCTCACGTTTGTGTCGACTCTGCGAGAGCAATTCATCTTACCCCATTTCCCTCGCCCTTTCCCCATTGTCCTGCCCCTCCCCATTGCCCCACCCTTCCCCTATTGCCCTGCCCCTTCCCCCATTGTTCTGCCCCTCCCCCAACCCTCCCTCCTATTGCCCCACCCTTCCCATTGCCCCACCCTTCCCTCATTCCCCGCCCTTTCCCCCATTGTTCTGCCCCTCCCCCTATCCCTCCCCCAATTGCCCCGCCCTCCCCATTGCCCTGCCCTCCCCCCATTGTCCTGCCCTTTCCCCATTGCCCCGCCCTCCCCCATTGCCCCACCCTTCCCCATTGCCCCACCCCTTCCCCCATTGTTCTGCCACTCCCCCTATCCCTTGCTCCTATTGCCCCACCCTTCCCATTGTCCCGCCCTTTCCCCATTGCCCCGCCCTCCCCATTGCCCTGCCCTCCCCCCATTGCCCCACCCTCCCCCCATTGCCCCGCCCTTTCCCCATTGCCCCGCCTTCCCCATTGCCCTGCCCGTCCCCATTGCCCCGCCCCTTCCCCCATTGTTCTGCCACTCCCCCTATCCCTCCCTCCTATTGCCCAGCCCTTCCCATTGCCCCACCCTTCCCTCATTCCCCGCCCTTTCCCCCATTGTTCTGCCCCTCCCCATCCCTCCACCAATTGCCCCACCCTTCCCATTGCCCCGCCCTCCCCATTGCCCTGCCCTCCCCCCATTGCCCTGCCCTTTCCCCATTGCCCCGCCCTCCCCTATTGCCCCACCCCTTCCCCCATTGTTCTGCCCCTCCCCTATCCCTCCCCATTGCCCCGCCCTTTCCCCCATTGCCCCACCCTTCCCCATTGCCCCACCCCTTCCCCCATTGTTCTGCCCCTCCCCCTATCCCTCCCCCCATTGCCCCGCCCTTTCCCCCATTGTTCTGCCCCTCCCCCTATCCCTCCCCCATTGCTCCGCCCTTTCCCCCATTGTTCTGCCCCTCCCCTATCCCTCCCCCCATTGCCCCGCCCATTCCCCCATTGCCCCACCCTTCCCCATTGCCCCACCCCTTCCCCCATTGTTCTGCCCCTCCCCCTATCCCTCCCCCATTGCCCCGCCCTTTCCCCCATTGTTCTGCCCCTCACCCTATCCATCCCCCCATTGCCCCGCCCTTTCTCCCATTCCAGACCCAGACCACTTGCTGAATTAGGAAGCTTTTCCCCTGTTCTCCTTCGGCCCTTTAGACAGGACGGGAAACAAGCGAGTTGTTGTGATCTGGAAGGTGCTGCCTGGAATGGCGGCAGGAGCAAATTCAATTGTGGCCCTTCGAAGGGAGCTGGATAAATGCTCGAGAAGAAAACAGCCACTGGGTAACGAGCAGTGGGGCCGATTGGATTGCCCTTATCAAAGGGATGGAACAGACACGATGGGCTGAATGGCGTCCTCCCGGGCTGTCTGGTTCTATCAGGGCCTGAATGTGCAGAATTACTGAACAGCCAGCTCCAGCACCAGAATTTTCTATCAATCCTCTGCTGCCGTATTGGGTGCAATGCAAGGGCTGGCTTCCTCCGCCTGCACCTGTGCAGCCCGAGACCACACTCAGCTCACAGCTCCCTTCATCCAAAACCCTCGGCTTCCTGACATCATCTGATAGCACAGCGCAAACTGACACTCCCTCTTATCACCACCTCAATCTTTGACAACCCGCAGCAGAGCTGCAAGCATTCGGCCCTGAGCAGGCTGTCGCTCTGCAATGTCTTCCCCTCCATGGTCAAGACTCTGCAATGTCTTCCCCTCCATGGTCTTTATCCCTCGTTCTCTGGAGGGGTGAGAGTCTGGCGCCACACACCCTGGGCAGAGGGAAGGGGGGGGTCACCCTCAGACTCAATGTGGGCCTGGAGTCAGGGTTGGCCAGATAGGGGTGAAAGATTCCCCGAAGAACAGCGGTGAACTCATTTTGTTAACGTCAATCCATCAGTTCGATGGTTATTCTCCCCGCTGCCGGACACGAGATTAGCAAGTGTATTGAATTCAATCTCATAACTTGCCCATGTGGAAGTGAAAGTCACAACCATTAGCACTGCTGCCTCACGGCGCCGAGGACCCGGGTTCGATCCCGGCTCTGGGTCTCTGTCCGTGTGGAGTTTGCACATTCTCCACGTGTCTGCGTGGGCCTCACCCCCACAACCCAAAATATGTGCAGGGTAGATGGATTGGCCACGCTAAATTGCCCCTTAATTGGAAAAAAAGAATTGGATACTCTAAATTTATTTTAAATAGAAACCAAGTGGGATTGAGGGACATGGAGAGATTGTGGGTAAGTGGGATTGAGGGATATGGAGAGATTGTGGGTAAGTGGGATTGAGGGATATGGAGAGATTGTGGGTAAGTGGGATTGAGGGACATGGAGAGATTGTGGGTAAGTGGGATTGAGGGATATGGAGAGATTGTGGGTAAATGGGATTGAGGGACATGGAGAGATTGTGGGTAAATGGGATTGAGGGACATGGAGAGATTGTGGGTAAGTGGGATTGAGGGACATGGAGAGATTGTGGGTAAGTGGGATTGAGGGACATGGAGAGATTGTGGGTAAGTGGGATTGAGGGACATGGAGAGATTGTGGGTAAATGGGATTGAGGGACATGGAGAGATTGTGGGTAAGTGGGATTGAGGGACATGGAGAGTTTGTGGGTAAGTGGGATTGAGGGACATGGAGAGATTGTGGGTAAATGGGATTGAGGGACATGGAGAGTTTGTGGGTAAGTGGGATTGAGGGACATGGAGAGATTGTGGGTAAGTGGGATTGAGGGACATGGAGAGATTGTGGGTAAGTGGGATTGAGGGATATGGAGAGATTGTGGGTAAGTGGGATTGAGGGATATGGAGAGATTGTGGGTAAGTGGGATTGAGGGACATGGAGAGATTGTGGGTAAATGGGATTGAGGGACATGGAGAGATTGTGGGTAAGTGGGATTGAGGGATATGGAGAGATTGTGGGTAAATGGGATTGAGGGACATGGAGAGATTGTGGGTAAATGGGATTGAGGGACATGGAGAGATTGTGGGTAAATGGGATTGAGGGACATGGAGAGATTGTGGGTAAATGGGATTGAGGGATATGGAGAGATTGTGGGTAAGTGGGATTGAGGGACATGGAGAGATTGTGGGTACGTGGGATTGAGGGACATGGAGAGATTGTGGGTAAGTGGGATTGAGGGACATGGAGAGATTGTGGGTAAATGGGATTGAGGGACATGGAGAGATTGTGGGTAAGTGGGATTGAGGGACATGGAGAGATTGTGGGTACGTGGGATTGAGGGACATGGAGAGATTGTGGGTAAGTGGGATTGAGGGACATGGAGAGATTGTGGGTAAATGGGATTGAGGGACATGGAGAGATTGTGGGTAAGTGGGATTGAGGGACATGGAGAGATTGTGGGTAAATGGGATTGAGGGACATGGAGAGATTGTGGGTAAATGGGATTGAGGGATATGGAGAGATTGTGGGTAAGTGGGATTGAGGGATATGGAGAGATTGTGGGTAAATGGGATTGAGGGACATGGAGAGATTGTGGGTAAGTGGGATTGAGGGACATGGAGAGATTGTGGGTAAATGGGATTGAGGGACATGGAGAATTGTGGGTAAGTGGGATTGAGGGACATGGAGAGATTGTGGGTAAGTGGGATTGAGGGACATGGAGAGATTGTGGGTAAATGGGATTGAGGGATATGGAGAGATTGTGGGTAAGTGGGATTGAGGGATATGGAGAGATTGTGGGTAAGTGGGATTGAGGGACATGGAGATTGTGGGTAAATGGAATTGAGGGACATGGAGAGATTGTGGGTAAGTGGGATTGAGGGACATGGAGAGATTGTGGGTAAATGGAATTGAGGGACATGGAGAGTTTGTGGGTACGTGGGATTGAGGGACATGGAGAGATTGTGGGTAAGTGGGATTGAGGGACATGGAGAGATTGTGGGTAAATGGAATTGAGGGACATGGAGAGTTTGTGGGTACGTGGGATTGAGGGACATGGAGAGATTGTGGGTACGTGGGATTGAGGGACATGGAGAGATTGTGGGTAAATGGGATTGAGGGACATGGAGAGATTGTGGGTAAGTGGGATTGAGGGACATGGAGAGATTGTGGGTAAGTGGGATTGAGGGACATGGAGAGATTGTGGGTAAGTGGGATTGAGGGATATGGAGAGATTGTGGGTAAATGGGATTGAGGGATATATGAGGGCAATCAGGAGCTGGAACCCTGGGTGAATTTTCTCCTCTCTCGCTGAGGGTCAGTGACACCAACTGTGACATCCCTCCACCCACACTGGGCGCGATTCAGAGGCCTCGTCACCCCAGACATATTATCGGGACGAGGCCGTTGAATCTCATGAGAGGCCTCGAGCAAGATTAACAACACTTGAAATGTCTCCCGCGGTTCAACAGAAATTTGTGATGGGCGAGATCTGGATCTGCATCTTTAAATGAACCATGAGGGTCTGTGAAATACACATTCACCCCAAGCCCGGTACTCCAGGGGCACGAATGGGAGACCTCGCAAGGGTGCCATTTAGTACTGGTCCACACAAACGTGCAGCAGGCATAACAACACCTGGGGGGGGATCTCGGAGGCCATCAAAGACCCTTGGGTGGTCAGAGAGGGCAAGGTGGCATCCTGGCACCTGGGCACCTTGGCACTGCCAGCATAGCATCCTGGTAGTGTCAGTGGACACCCTGGAAGTACCAGGGTAGCGCTGCCATGGTGTCCAGATGGAACTCCGAGTGCCTGGGTGCCAGGTTGGTACTGCCAAGGGTTGGACCCATGGGGCCTTGTCATGAGAGGGTGGGGGGGGGCTCCATTCCTGGGTGCCTCCCCACGGTTGGGGACGGGTTGAGGAGAGCTTCGCCTGCCTGCGGAAACTCCCTCCCTCTAAGTGCAGGTGATGCACTATCAATGACCACAAAGACGAGGGTAGTGGAATAATCGAGGCTTTAATGAGCAAAGATGTTGTGCCTCCTGTAGCTGGAACCAGAATGGCTGCAGCACCGGCGAGCACACACATTTATACACCGCCTACTGGGCGGAGCCAGCAGGCAGGGATTTACCCATGTACCTCTACTATATGGGCCTTACCGTAATACATGTAATACTACTAATGGTGACTACCACAGCAAGTTCGGTGGGGGAGAGAAAATAACAAAAAAAGGGCCAAAGGAAATGGCAAAGTGCCTTTGAATGTTGGGGTGTTTCTCGTTGCTGTAGCCACTAAACGTGCCGTTCAGCGGACTTTAACTCAATTCCGATTGTGCCCAGCGGTGCTTCAATAATGTGTGGAGGTCAGTTCCCTCGGGATAGTGAGTTTACGCCAGTGAGTGATCGGGATAGCTCGAGAGGCTGGGAGAGGGGAGTGCCAGAAACCACAATGCCCCCACGAACTCCAGGTCAAACTCTTGGCTGTTTCCCCACTGGGGCAGTGTGAGGTTCAGCTCTGCAATCCCGTGGGAGATCACTCCAACCTTCAGCTCAGGAATACAGCAGGGCTGCCCTGCAGCTTGACACGACCCAGAGCTTTCTTACGCACCACGAACCTTAACGCAGACAGGCTCCACCTTCTCATATCGATCTTCTGCAAAAATTCAACATGTGTACAAGAGCAGAGAAAGGTTCCTTTTATAGACATTGGCTCATTCACAGTATTCCATATGCTGTTCCTTTGTAAAAGGACCAGTAAAACAGCACCTGTCAGTGGCTGGGACATTTTGTGTCCAACTTTTCTCCACACAAATGTTATGGATAACACTGTGCCTAAAATGGCTAAACCAATGTTTGTAGATTTTATTTTACAGATTGTCAGAGTGCAAGAGAGATAGAGCGAAAGTAAAAGAGAAGACACAGTCTGAGTGAGTGAAAAAGTGAGAGACAGGCAGAACAGGATTGAGCGGCTGAATGGACATCTCCTGTTCCTATAATTCCAACGATCTTCCTTCTTGTTTGCATTAGTTATCATTAAAAAATGTTTGAATCCTTTCCCAGAGTTGCAAAGCCAATTGTGCAGAGTGGACAGGGCAAGCCCTTAATCCATCTCCTTGCTTGGTCCAAAAACCGAATCAAATTCGAGTGGAACCCAATTCACGCTTCCCCAACAGGACAGAGGTACCAGACCCAAGCTGGCGAGAACAGGCATTGCACCCCATCTCGGTCTTAATCCTAGCTTACATCTTAGCCAAAATGCAGAGAGTTTTCAAAGTAAATCATGTCGGTTTGAGCTGTTCTATCCCTTCGCCGTTTGATAATTGTGGTGAATCACAGTCCGTGTTATTCACACTGTTATTATATATGATGTACTGTGTCTGTGTAAGCTCGGTATACGAGCAGTTGCGCGGCTCTGCCCCTAGGGGGAGATGAGGAGTTTGTACTGGGCTCCACCCTTGGCTCCGCCCATGGCTCCGCCCACTAACCAGAAGTATAAAGCCTGGCAGTCTGAGCCTGCCTGCCAGTTCATCGCGTCGCAGGCAGGCTCCGTTGTAAGATCATTAAAACCACTGTTCACTTCCAACTACGTGTCGTGTGAATTGATGGTCACATCAATAATAATTAATCTTTATCGTCACAAGTAGGCTTACAGCAACACTGCAATGAAGTTACTGTGAAAATCCCCCAGAGCCACACTCCAGCGCCTGTTCGGGTACACAGAGGGAGAATTCAGAATGTCCAATTCACCCAACAAGCACGTCTTTCGGGACTTGTGGGAGGAAACCGGAGCACCCGGAGGAAACCAACGCAGACACGGGGAGAGCGTGTAGACTCCGCACAGACAGTGACCCAGCCGGGAATCGAACGTGGGACCCTGGCGCTGTGAAGCCACAGTGCTAACCACTGTGCTACCGTGCAGCCCAGAAGTGACAGAATATTCCTTGACCAAATGTTGGGAGAGCACACGGCACATACTGTATCTACGAAGAGCTTGTTTCAACCTCAGGTTGGCAAAGGCTGAAACTGAGGGAGTTTTTGCAGCTTCTGTTAAACCCACCAACCTCAGAAATGCAAATCACTCCATCGTCTGAGAGCTTCTTTGCTTTCCTTTTCACTGTACAACCACGGGATAGCGCAACAAATGGCGAATGCTGATACACTCTAAGCCTCTTGTTGACCAGGAGGCAGAGGATTGAACAAGTGGAGTTCAGGGTTGATTTGCCAACCCTCTTTCCCCGATCGGAGATGCTACTCATCGCATTTGGATATAAGAAAAGACAGAACAAACATTCGTATATAGCCAGGCGCATCCTCAGAGCATACCAGGGCACTCAACAGACATCTGAGGAGCGTAAAGTAGGAAATGTGAAGCCAATTTGTGCACAGCAAGATCCCGCCAACACCAAATGACCTAAAAGTAAAAGGCAAATACCTGAAAAACAGGAAGAGCTGGAAAATCTCTGTGGAGGGGGAAATAAAGAGTTAGCGTTTTGTGTTGTATATGACACTGTTTCTGAGGAAGAGTCATATTGACATGAAACGTTATCGCTGTTTCTCTCTCCACAGATGCTGACAGACCTTTTTTTAAAAATAAATTTAGAGTACTCAATTATTTTTTTTCCAATTAAGGGGCAATTTAGCCTGGCCAATCCATCTACCCTGCACATCTTTGGGTTGTGGGGGTGAGACCCTCACAGACACGGGGAGAATGTGCAAACTCCACACGGACAGTGATCCGTGGCCGGGGTCGAACCCGGGTCCTCGGCTCCATGAGGCAGCAGTGCTAACCATTGCGCCGCCCAGATGCTGCCAGACCTGCTGCGTTTTCCCAGAACTTTCTGTTTTTATTTCAAATGGCCCCGGAAATCAGTTCCGGTGATGTCAGATTGACAAAAGTGCAGGAACTAGGACTTTGCCTCGAGATGGAAGAGCTTTTGTCATTTTATACGGGGTGGGGGAGGGAGTGGGAGTGGAGGAGAGAGGGAGTTAACTCTAGCAGATGACATTGTTTAGTCAGAAATCCCCTAGCGTGGGCAGCACGGTGGCATAGTGGTTAGCACTGCTGCCTCGCGGCGCTGAGGATCCGGGTTCGAATCCCGGCCCTGGGTCACTGTCCGTGTGGAGTTTGCACATTCTCCCCGTGTCTGCGTGGGTTTTACCCCCACAACCGAAAAGATAGTGAGGAGGGCTGTTGTTGGCTGCAAAGAGATTTAGATAGGATGCAGAGCTGGGCTGTGAAGTGGCAGATGAAGTTTAACCCTGAAAAGTGTGAGGTTGTCCATTTTGGAAGGACAAATATGAATGCGGAATACAAGGTTAACGGTAGGGTTCTTGGCAATGTGGAGGAGCCGAGAGATCTTGGGGTCTATGTTCATAGATCTTTGAAAGTTGCCACTCAAGTGGATAGAGCTGTGAAGAAGGCCTATGGTGTGCTAGCGTTCATTAGCAGAGGGATTGAATTTAAGAGCCGTGAGGTGATGATGCAGCTGTACAAAACCTTGGTCAGGCCACATTTGGAGTACTGTGTGCAGTTCAGGTCGTCTCATTTTAGGAAGGATGTGGAAGCTTTGGAAAAGGTGCAAAGGAGATTTACCAGGATGTTGCCTGGAATGGAGAGTAGGTCTTAGAATGGAAAAGGATGAAGAGGTTTATAAGATGATCAGGGGAATAGATAGAGTAGACAGTCAGAGACTTTTTCCCCGGGTGGAACAAACCATTACAAGAGGACATAAATTTAAGGTGAATGGTGGAAGATATAGGGGGGATGTCAGAAGTAGGTTCTTTACCCAGAGAGTAGTGGGGGACGGAATGCGCTGCCTGTGGAAGTGGTTGAGTCGGAAACCTTAGGGACCTTCAAGCGGCTATTGGATAGGTACATGGATTATGGTAGACTGATGGGGTGTAGATTGATTTGTTCCTAATCTAGGACAAAAATTTGGCATAACATCGTGGGCCGAAGGGCCTGTTCTGTGCTGTACTTTCTATGTTCTATGTGCAAGGTAGGTGGATTGGCCACACTAAATTGCCCCCTGATTGGAAAAAAATAATTGGGTACTTTAAATTTATGCATAAACGAAGAAAAAAAGAAATCCCCAAGTGAAGGTGTTGCTTAGCGAGTTGAATGCCTCGAGTGTTTCTTTCAACTTTGGAGTTTTGCTCTGTGAACGGGATGCTGGGTTTAATGGCGAGGTTAGGCTTGGGTTTTCCAGCTGGTCAGGGAGTCACTAATGTCTTATCCTCTCCCCCACCCACTCCTATAAATGACAAATATTAAATGCCTCACGGTTTAGCAACGCAGAGCAAAATAAATGCATTTTTAACATTTGACCTCACTCAAACTTAGTCTTCCAAAGAATCCTGACAGGGTAGAAGGAGGCCATTCGGCCCATCGAGTCTGCACTGATCCTCCAAAAGAGCCCTCTCCCTGGGTCCACTCCCTCACCCTATCCCGGTAACCCCACCTTATCTGCACATCTTTGTACTGTGGGGGGAAACCGGAGCACCCGCAGGAAACCCACGCAGACACGGGGAGAACGTGCAGACTCCGCACAGTCAGCCGAGGCCGGAATCCAACCCGGGAGTCTGGTGCTGTGAGGCAGCGGTGCTAACCACTGTGCCATCGTGCCCCCCTCCTCTCCCGAGGTTGCAGGTTTCCCAAGGTTGGTTGTTTTCCGATGCCTCATTCAAGGCAGTGAGAGTCAACAAGTTAATCAGCTCTGGAAGGCCTCACAGCTCTTCCTCGACATGCCCTCATCTTCTTTACACACTTAGGCGCACTCATACGAAACTGGGGGGTTACTGTATCACCAACACATAGCTCAAGGATTGATGGCTATCATACCAAAATCACAATGTCACCTATAATGAGGGAGATGCTCGGATCACAGGTAGTCTGCAGTCTCAGACAAGGGGAGTCCTTTTCAAAAACATCACATTCTGCCACTCTCACTGAAGTCAGGTTTGTCACAGAGCAGCCACCTCCAAGTCGCATTGCGCAACACATCATTTGGGTTGACATTCCAGTACAATACTGAGGGAGTTGGGCAGCACGGTGGCACAGTGGTTAGCATTGCTGCCAACTGCGCTGAGGACCCGGGTTCGAATCCCGGCCCTGGGTCACTGTCCGTGTGGAGTTTGCACATTCTCCCCGTGTCTGCGTGGGTTTCACCCCCACAACCCAAAAGATGTGCAGGGTAGGTGGATTGGCCACGCTAAATTGCCCCTTAATTGGAAAAAATAATTGGGTACTCGAAATTTTAAAAAAAAAATACTGAGGGAGTAAAGTCGCCACAGACCCAGGTGACCATGGGCTGCTTTCCCCTTTGAGGGGGGAGAGCTGACTGGTGGTGGATTAATCTGAGAGTCACCACATCTCAGGCGAGGGGCAAGCTTCAGAAGGCAGGGTCTTCATGAGAGAGTGCCGCACTGTCAGAGGGTCAGTACTGAGGGAGTGCCGCACTGTCAGAGGGTCAGTACTGAGGGAGTGCCGCACTGTCAGAAGGTCAGTACTGAGGGAGTGCCGCACTGTCAGCGGGTCAGTACTGAGGGAGTGCCGCACTGTCAGAGGGTCAGTACTGAGGGAGTGCTGCACTGTCAGAGGGTCAGTACTGAGGGAGCGCTGCACTGTCAGAGGGTCAGTACTGAGGGAGTGCCGCACTGTCAGAGGGTCAGTACTGAGGGAGTGCCGCACTGTCAGAGGGTCAGTACTGAGGGAGTGCCGCACTGTCAGAGGGTCAGTACTGAGGGAGTGCCGCACTGTCAGAGGGTCAGTACTGAGGGAGTGCTGCACTGTCAGAGGGTCAGTACTGAGGGAGTGCCGCACTGTCAGAGGGTCAGTACTGAGGGAGTGCTGCACTGTCAGAGGGTCAGTACTGAGGGAGTGCCGCACTGTCAGAGGGTCAGTACTGAGGGAGTGCCGCACTGTCAGAGGGTCAGTACTGAGGGAGTGCCGCACTGTCAGAGGGTCAGTACTGAGGGAGTGCCGCACTGTCAGAGGGTCAGTACTGAGGGAGTGCTGCACTGTCAGAGGGTCAGTACTGAGGGAGTGGTGCACTGTCAGAGGGTCAGTACTGAGGGAGTGCCGCACTGTCAGAGGGTCAGTACTGAGGGAGTGCCGCACTGTCAGAGGGTCAGTACCGAGGGAGTGCTGCACTGTCAGAGGGTCAGTACTGAGGGAGCGCCGCACTGTCAGAGGGTCAGTACTGAGGGAGTGCCGCACTGTCAGAGGGTCAGTACTGAGGGAGTGCCGCACTGTCAGAGGGTCAGTACTGAGGGAGTGCTGCACTGTCAGAGGGTCAGTACTGAGGGAGTGCCGCACTGTCAGAGGGTCAGTACTGAGGGAGTGCTGCACTGTCAGAGGGTCAGTACTGAGGGAGTGCTGCACTGTCAGAGGGTCAGTACTGAGGGAGTGCTGCAATGTCAACAATGCTGTCTCTTGGATGAGGCATTAACCAGATGCCCAATCTGTCCTCCTTGTTGGATGCGAAGGTTCTGGACTTTGAAGAGAGAAGGGACCCAGTGTGTTGGGCCAACCTGCCTTCCTCAATTAACATCATTAAAACAGAATAGCGATGATGTACAACTAATGAACAGTAAATATGATTAATGATGAATATTATGGGTCAAAGTATTTTTTACATTATGAATAAAAACTGTAAACTCTACTCTTCATTATAATTGAAATGCCTTTAAATAGAGAAACAAGCTATGTGAAATAAAGAATTTTGAATATAAAAACCCCCCAGAAGATCTGGTTTTTGATGTCTTTGCTGTTTGTGGGAAATGTGACCACATTCAGCTCCATGAACACCAGTCAATTGCGAATGCCTTCAAAGCTGTGGCAAGGTGCTGAATTATTTCAGAAATGATTTCTAATTAGTATTGTTGTACATTTAAATGTATATTGGCATTGTTTTAAAGATGTGGATCTTGATCTTTAAAAATCATCGACAATATCAGTAACAGGCCGGCACAGTGGCTCAGTGGTTAGCTCTACTGCCTCACGGCGCCGAGGACCCGGTTTCGATCCCCGGCCCCGGGTCGCTGTCCGTGTGGAGTTTGCACATTCACCCCACGTCTGTGTGGGTTTCGCCCCCCACAACCCAAAGATGTGCAGGGTCTGTGGATTGGCCACGCTAAATTGCTCTTTAATTGGGGAAAAAAAATAATTGGGTACTCTAAATTTATTTTATAAAAAGACAACATCAATTCATTCCAGTGGCTTCTTCAAGGTGCTCCACAGGGGGTATCATAAAGCGAAGCGCGACACCGAGACACTGACAGAGATATTGGGAGACGTTTTCGCAAAGAGACAGGTTTTAAAGGAGGGGAGGGAGGTGGAGAGATGGAGAGGTTCATTGAGGGAATGCCAATGGTGGAGAGCTTAAACTTGGCGGTACTCAAGGGTCTGGAGTCGGAGGAACACAGAGATCTCGCAGGGATACGGGGCTGCAGAAGATTACAAGAGATAGGGAGAAGCGAGGCAATGGAGAGATTTAATAATAACAATAATCTTCATTGTCACAAGTAGGCTTACATTAACACTGCAATGGAGTTACTGTGAAAAGCCCCTAGTCGCCACACTCCGGCGCCTGTTCGGGTACACGGAGGGAGAATTCAGAATGTCCGGTTCATCTAACAAGCACATCTTGCGGGAGGAAACCGGAGCACCCGGAGGAAACCCACGCAGACACGGGGACAACGTGCAGACTCCGCACAGACAGTGACCCAAGCCGGGAATCAAACCTGGGACCCTGGCATTGTGAAGCAACCTTGCTAACCACTGTGCTACCAAGAAGGATGGAAATTTTATGACCAAAGCATTCCTGAACTGGCAGCCAATGTTGGAGAGTAAGCACAGGGGTGGTGGATGAATTGGGACTTTGGAGCGAGTGAGGATGTGATCAGCAGAGATTTGGATAAGCTCAAGTCTATGGAAAGTGGAAGGTGTTCAGTTCGAACTGCCCTTGTATCTAGGTTAGACATGGGCAATGTCAGGGCAGAAACAGGCTGTCAACTTGCCGAGAAATATCGGGCAGCTTTATATCTCACTCTGAGTGTGCAGACAGCTGCTCGAGAAACCGTGCAGACTTGCAAAGAATGTTCAGCACTACGAAGGTTGTCTCTCTCTCTCTCTCTTTCTCTGCAAGCCTCTCCTTCCTCATGTTAAAATAATTTACCCCAGAGAGACTAAGACAATCAGCCACTTGTAGCAAATTGGCACTCGCACACGGCCCAGCGCTCTCAATCGGGAACACTTTGTGGAAAGTTTTTTAAAAGGTTTACGTTGAAGGGAATGCGTTTTGGTGTGGTTTGGAGGTCAGAGGTGAGAGGGGTCGCTGAGGTAACACTGTCACGGTCAGAGTGTGGAGAGAGGCGAAGAAGAGAAATTGGTTTACACGGAGGGTGGTTGGAATGGCATCATCACGGGGAGTGATGGAGGGAGAGATTCCACCTTCGCAGGGAAAATAAGATAAATATGAAACAGAAGAACGTGCAGAAATATTAGTGGGCAGCAGGGCAGTGGGATTAGTTCAGGATTGATGCATGGATATGGGCAGAGAGTGCGGCAGTGGGATGAGTAAGAGGATTCCTTGGCCAGGGAACGGGACTGTAGGATTAGAATCATATAAACCCAGCGCCAGGGTCCCAGGTTCGATTCCCGGCTGGGTCACTGTCTGTGCGGAGTCTGCACGTTCTCCCCGTGTCTGCGTGGGTTTCCTCCGGGTGCTCCGGGTTCCTCCACAGTCGGGTTAGGTGGATTGGCCGTGATAAATTGGTGTCCAAAGGTTAGGTGGGGTTACAGGAGATAGGGCGGGGGATTGGACCTCGGTGGGAAGCTGTTTTGCAGGATCGGTGCAGAATCAATGGGCCAAATGGCCTCCTTCTGCATTCTCGAGGTTCTGTGATTATTTTTAAAAAATAAATTTAGAGTACCCAATTACTTTTTTTTTCCAACTATGGGGCAGTTTAGCGTGGCCAACCCACCTACCCTGCACATCTTTGGGTTGTGGGGGTCCTCAGCGCAGTGAGGCAGCAGTGCTAACCACTGCGCCACCATGCTGTCTGTAAGTTTTGGACTGATACAGGGCTATGGGGAGAGAGCGGGGCAGTGGGATTAGCTTGATCTTGTATAGTCCCCGTCCCCAGCACTATCCCATCCCGAATCCTCCAGACCTGCCCGTTAGCTGTTTGTGTCTGGAGTAGGCCCCAAGCTCCTGTTCCCGTCTTTAACAATAACCCATCTGTTATACTTCGGGGAGTTTCGTGACCTGACGCACTAAATGTAAAACCAGGGGCAGTTACACCTCACTGAAGTAAGGCAGCCTAAATGGGGTCAAATCCATGATCACAACCCTGCAGCTAATATTTGATACAATACCTGTCCAGACATTAGAACATAGAACATAGAACAGTACAGCACAGAACAGGCCCTTCGGCCCTCGATGTTGTGCCGAGCAACGATCACCCTACTCAAACCCACGTATCCACCCTATACCCGTAACCCCCCCCCCCCCCCCAACCTTACTTTTTAGGACACTACGGGCAATTTAGCATGGCCAATCCACCTAACCCGCACATCTTTGGACTGTGGGAGGAAACCGGAGCACCCGGAGGAAACCCACGCACACACGGGGAGGACGTGCAGACTCCGCACAGACAGTGACCCAGCCGGGAACTGAACCTGGGACCCTGGAGCTGTGAAGCATTTATGCTAACCACCATGCTACCGTGCTGCCCATACGGACATATCCATGCATCATTCATTTTTGATATGACAAACAAATAACTTCTAATTGTTAAATGAAATCATTTCAAATCTAGGATGCTCCTGCCGAATAGATTGACCGCTTGTTTTGACTCCCCATTCTCTTCCTCTGAACGAGGTACGTCCTGCACTTTACAACAACAATTCACAGTTATATAGCACTCATAATGAAGTGACACGTGGCCAAGGATGGAATCAGTACCAAACGAAAAAAAAGATTTGAACACAAACCCAAATATGGAGATTTTACAGCCGGTGAGTAAACGTTTGGTGAAAGTTTTTAGGGGTATTTTAACTGAGAAATGCAAGACAGAGAGATTTCGGGGAGGAATTCCAGGATCTATCATCCCGGCAGTTAGAGGGATGGCCGCCAATAGTGGGGATGTTGGGTCGGAATCCCATGGGCGCAGAGTTCTTGGAGGATTATTCTGGTGTGCTCCATGTGCCTATCCAATAACCGCTTGAAAGTTCCTAAAGTGTCCGACTCCACTATCACAGCAGGCAGTCCATTCCACACCATACCCACTCTCTGAGTAAAGAACCTACCTCGGATATCTGTCCTATATATCTACCCCGAACCTACAGGGAGCTGGATGGCTTGGTTTTGGACAAAGCTCAGCACAACATCGAGGGCCGAAGGGCCTGTTCTGTGCTGTACTGTTTTATGTTCTATGATTGCAGCGTTAGAGGAAGCAAAAGGATAGCAAATGGTGAGGCCCGTGTGGAGTGATTTGAAAGCAAGCACGAGAATTGTAAAATTGAGGAACTGCTAGACGGGGATCCCAATATAGGTCAGCGAGAGATGGGCGCATGAGATATGGTGAGAGTTACAGACAGCCAGCGAGTTTTAGAGTTTACGGGGAGTGGAGCCAGGAAGACCAGCCAGGAGGACATTGGCAATGGGTGAATCTGGGCATTAGTAAAGTGGTGGGTAGATGGCCCCAGGTGGGCAGAGGGAGAGAGCGGAAATGTTATGGAGGCGGAAGTGGGTGGTCTTGATGCTCGCTCATTTACCCGAATACGTTCTCATTCTGGTTTTTCAAGGGACATCCCGAGAGGTGACATTTAAAAGATATTTCCCGCTGAATGCCTTTGTGAGAGATAAGTTGGTGCGTTCTGGGTTTTAGGGCTCGTCGCACGACAGCAGGCTCAATGTCGCCTGTGCGCCCTCCCGTCGTGTGAAATCTGAAACCACGGAAAGATTGCCAGGTCGGTCAGTCCGACAGACTGAGGCGAGAACAGTTCTCTCCTCTCTACGGGCTGTTTCCACCTGTTTCCCTGAGAGGGGGCAGGTTGGTAGGGGGAGGGGATGTTGGTCAGGGACAATTTTGGTATCCGAAAATCCATACAATTAGGGATGAGAGGAGTCACCCTCATCTCCATCTTAAATGGGACACGGCCCATTTTGAAACTGTGCCCCCCAGCTCTAGATTCCCCCCATAAGGGCAAACATTCCTCCCAACATCTACCCTGTCAAAACCCGTCACATTCTTCCATCTCAATAAGATCACCTCTCATTCTTCTAAACCCCAAATGTGTTTATAGGCCCAACTTGCTCAACCTTTCCCCAGAAGGTTCATCCCGGGGGTAATTCTGATGCATCTTCTCTGAATGGCTAACCCCATGGGGGCAATGGGCCTTCTACCATTGGCCTCGATGCCTGTGGACTGGATGAGATTGAGGCTTGGGGTGGTGGAAATACAGCCCAACTGATTCCTGTTAGGACCTTCCAGGTTTTGGGATTTGGAAAACCTGTGATGCCTGCCATGGTCAAATAGCTACTGGCATGCGCGCACCCCCCCCCCCCCCCCCTTTTAAAAAATAAATTTAGATTATCCAATTCATTTTTCCAATTAAGGGGCAATTTAGTGCGGCCAATCCACCTACTCTGCACATTTTTGGTTTGTAGGGGCGAAACCCACGCAGACACGGGGAGAATGTGCAAATTCCACACGGACGGTGACCCAGAGCCGGGATCGAACCTGGGACCTCAGCGCCGTGAGGCAGCTGTGCTAACCACTAGGCCACCGTGCTGCCCCCGCACCCCCCTTTTTGAGAGTGCGGGGAGAAATTAGTAGAAAATCGTGCGAGGGAAAAGCAGTTTTTAAAAAGGCACAGCTTACAAAACTCTCAAACGAAAGCAGCGATTGTAATGTAGGGCATGGATCATTCACGGATGTGAAACACAGTCCGGGTTACACTGCATGAATTGTAGGTTTCACAATACTTAGCTGGTTAGTGAAGGAGGCCATGGTATAAGTTAAATATCTGGTTACCTTGTTCTGCTTCTATCTTTTTAACAAGAGCTGAGTGGGTTACACAGTCAGTCACTAAAATAACAGCACTCAGAAGCTGATGTGCTGTCACCAGGGCCAATTCTTAAAGGCTAAAATTAAACAGGAATACATTTCCTTCCCTCTCCAAAGCCTGCAAAAATCACCAGGCGTTTCCCTCACTGTATGAGTGCACAGAAAGAGGCCATTCACTTGCAGGGGTAAATGCTGGGCCACATGGAGCTCCTCCAAATTACTCTATCTCGCCCCGTGAAGGTGTCGTTCTATTCCTTTCCCTCAGCACATCTCCAGCTTTCCCTTGCATCTATACTATTCACCTCAACACATCCTGGCCACTCTCTGGGTAAAGAAGTTGGCGAATTGGATTAATTGGTCAAGTTCTTATATTTGTGGAGCCCTAGTTTTCGATTTGCCTGTCAGGGCGTGCGGAATGGCTGCTCAGTTGCAGTAACAATACTCGAGCAACATGTCTTTACCACCAGTTTCAGTGTTGCAATTAAGCAACCATTTAAATTGGGTGTGCAAACTGCAGGCTGGGAGCAGAGGTTAGGGTTATAAGGTTCTTCTCAACTGCAAGAAATCCAATTGTTTTGCGTAGTTTATTGACTGATTCAATA
Source organism: Scyliorhinus canicula (assembly GCF_902713615.1). NCBI lineage: Eukaryota > Metazoa > Chordata > Chondrichthyes > Carcharhiniformes > Scyliorhinidae > Scyliorhinus > Scyliorhinus canicula. Next base: position 2,839,750 of record NC_052168.1, on the reverse strand, counting down.
TTGTAAAAACTGGCGTTATTTAACCGAGGGGGTTAACAAAGTCCCGGAGCGAGCGCGATTAACCGCGTGATACCCGGAGCTCGCAGTGCCAGGAAACACAACGCAATTGAACGGCACTCGGGTTCGATGGGGGCCTCAGCGGGGAATGCGCAGCCGGGGGCTGAACATAGCCCCGCTTCCCTGAGGAGCTCCGCTCGCCGGAGGAGCCCCTGATGCAACCCCTCACCGTCCTCCCCAAGCCCCAATTCATTACGAGGGGGTCCCTGCTCCCCCCCCCCCCTCCCTTCAACACCTGTGCTTGGCACTCACAGCCCGATCGCTGCCACGTGCAAAATGCCAGCTTGGTACCTTGGCAGTGCCAACCTGGACACCTTGGCAGTGCCAGGCTGGACACCTTGGCAGTGCCAGGCTGGACACCTTGGCAGTGCCAGGCTGGACACCTTGGCAGTGCCAGGCTGGACACCTTGGCAGTGCCAGGCTGGACACCATGGCAGTGCCAGGCTGGACACCTTGGCACTGCCAGGCTGACACTGCCAGTATCAGGGTGCCCAATGGCACCAGCAATGCCAGGATGCCACCCTGACCAAAGGGCATGCACCTGGGGCCCTCCCACAAGTGCCCTTCCGTCTGGTCCCCGTTTGCAGAGACCAGCACTGAACTGTACTCGCCCGAGGTCTCCGAGGCAAAGGGGATAGGGGGATAGATCCCAACGCCTCGGGTGCCTCGGGAAACTGCATATTACAGTGAGGCTAACTGTCTCGCTCTAATGCGCACATTTGTCAAAAAAGTGATTTGCATCGCAACGTCTGGCAAGATCGCGTTAGACCTCACGAAGTGTTGCAAGCCGGGTAGGTCCCGGGCGAGGGGTCCCGGGCGAGGGGTCTTCACCTCTATCGGCCACGTTGCAACACGGCGCGCTGCTTTCCGGGGGCAACGTGGCCCTTTGATCGCGCCCCTAACGATATAACTTATTAAACAGCACAGCATTCACTCAGCTGCCAGTGGAAATACTAATAAAAAAGGATTAATTAATAACCTTGTGGTCAAGAAGCCCCGAGAGAATAGTGATCATATTATAATACAACTATATATTGAGTTTGAGAGTGATCTCCTTAAACCCAAAATCTGAACATTGATACCAGGCCCTGGATGGCAATTGTGGATTAGGCCCCATCTCTTTGCAGTGCCAGCTGGAGATGCCAGGGTGCCAGGGCACCGCCCTGCCATGTCCTCAACCACCCGGGAGTTCCAATGGCCTCCAGGCCCTCCGACACCCGTCTGGTCTCCTGTGGTGGAGACCAGGAGTGATTCCCATCGGCCCCGGGGGGGGGGGGGGGGGGGGGGGGGGGGGGGGGGATTCGGGGATCTGGGAGAGCCTGGCTTTAAACTAACAAAGCATATTTAAATGCCCCCATGCCGGCGATCCTGGGAGGGCGGCGGGTGGGGGGAGGGGGTGACAGAGGGGGTTGATGTCAGCTAGGATGGTTGGGGGGAGGGCACTGAAGCCATGGTGTGGGGGTAGGGGGCTCTCTTTACTGTCACGTTGAGATCGGGGCGCCCTGTGATGATGGTGCCACTATCTCTGTGAAGCCGAGCTTCCCGCAGCGTTTCGGCCCCCGTCCCTCTCAGTTATGGTGCAAAACCTGCCCCCACCCCGCCCCCGAAAAATGTCTAACGCCCAACCACCTAGACCACACCTAGACATTTTGGGGGGAATTCCAGTCTGCATTAAACAATTTGCCAGATGGCAAGAATTGGCAAACAATTAAAGAATTTATTCGTAATCTGCAACAAATATACATTCCCTTAAAAAACAAAACGGCACAGGAAAATTGGCCCAATTGTGTCTAACAATGGAAGATAAAGATGGTATTAGATTTAAAGAAGACGTTTATACCGATTGACAATAAGCCTGAGGATTGGGGAGATTTTAGAATTCAGCAAACGGTGACCAGGAAATTGATTTTTAAAAAGTGAGGGGGGAGGAATAGAATATCGTAAACGTTGCTACAGATGTGTAAAATGGAAGATATTAGCCAAAGTAAATGCAAGTCCCTTCCAGGTCGTGTCTGGGACAAGCATAGTGGAGAATAAAGAAATGGCAGCGACATTAAATGAACATTTTGCACCTGCCTTCATGTTAGAGGACATAAATTCTGGAAACAAGGATCTAATGGAAAAGTGAAACTTGGCAATATGGTGTAAAGAAAATGTACTGCATAAATCATGGGACTCAAAGATAATAAATCTCTGGACCTGCATCACAGGATTTTAAGAGTCAGCTACAGAGATGGTCGATGCATTGGTTCAGATCGTCCAGAAATCCCGGGACACCAGGGCAGCTCCCAAGGATTAGAAGATAGCAAACGTAACCCCACTATTTACGAAAGAGAAACAGGCTATAGGCTAGTCGGAAAAATCGAGAATCATTTATTAGGGATGTGGTAATAAAATATTTTTTAAAAAATCATTATATTATTTGGCACGATTTATGAAAGGGTAATTGGAATTGGCGAACCTGTTTTTTGAGGTTGCATCTTGTGACGTGATTAAAGAGAGATGGGTGAATGTGGTGTATTTGCGTTTTCAAAAAGCATTCAATAAAGTGTTGCACAGGGATTATTGCTCAAAACTAGTACGCTTAGAATTGGGGGGGTGAAGGGACAGCAAGGTGGCCCAGTGGTTAGCACTACTGCCTACGACGCTGAGGACCCGGGTTCGATCCCGGCCCCGTGTCACTGTTTGGGTGGTTTACACATTCCCCCCCCCCCCCCCCCCCCCCCCCCACCCCCCGTGGGTTTCCCAACAACCTAAAGCTTTGCAGGCTTGGCGGATTGGCCACGCTAAATTGCCCTTTAATTGGACAAAAATAATTGAGCACTCTAAATTTATTCTAAAAAAAGAATTGGCGGGGGGGGGGGGGTGTATATTAGCACGGAGAGAGGATTGGCTAATGGCAGAAAGCAGAGAGTAGGATTAAGTGGAAGTGAAAGTAAATTACTGCGGATGCTGGGAATCTGAAATATAAACAGAGAACGCTAGAGAAACTCAGGTCTGGCAGCTTCTGTGGAGAGGGAGCCAGAGCTAATTTTTTGAGCTCATGTTTAGGAGCTCGTGTGACTCATCGTGTGAACGGGAATAAATGAGTCACAATCAGGTTTGCAGGCCGGAACTAATGGCGTACGGCAAGGGTCAGTACTTGGGCCTTGGCTGTTCACAATCTACATCAATAGCTTACATGAGGGGAGAGATCAATGTATCTAGGTTTGCCGACAATACAAAGTTAGGTGGGAAGGAAAGCTGTGAGGAGGATACAAAGAAGCTGCAAAGGGATATGGCAGCTTAAGCGATTGCAGATATAATGTGGGGAAGCGTGAAGTTGCCACTTAGAACAAAAAAGAATAATAATCAAATACTTTAAATGGTGAGCAATTAGGAAATGTTGGTATTCAGATGACCTACATGAATCAGGGGAATTTAATATACAGATCAAGCAAGTTGAGGACTCTGGGTTTGTTCTTGATGGAGTTTAGAAGGGTGAGGGGGATCTCATTGAAGTGGACGTGGAGAAGATGTTTCCACTTGTAGGAAAAACTAGAAGCAGAGGACACAATCTCAGACTAAAGGGACGATCCTTTAAAACAGAGATGAGGAATTTCTTCAGCCAGAGGGTGGTGTATCTGTGGAGCTCTTTGCCGCAGGAGGCTGTGGAGGCCAAATCACTGAGTGTCTTTAAGACAGATGGATTGGTTCTCGATCAATAAGGGGATCAGAGGTTATGGGGAGAAGGCAGGAGAATGCGGATGAAAAAAATATCAGCCATGATTGAATGGCGGAGCAGACTCGATGGGCCGAGTGGCCTAATTCTGCTCCTATGTCTTATGGTCTAAGCAAAGTTAGGAAAGCAAATGGTATATTCGCATTTATTACAAAGGGTTTGGAGTATAAGAGTGAAGATGTCTTACTACAATTGTATAGGGCCTTTGTGAGGCCACACCTGGAGAGCTGTGTGCGATTTTAGCCTCCTCTTTTGAATGAAACATGAAACGGGCCCCATCTGCAGCTCGGGCCGATGCGAAAGATCCCACGGACTACTTTGGAGAAGAGCAGGGAGGTTATCCCTGGTGTCCTGGGCAACATTTAGCCCTCAACCAACGTCACAGAAACAGATTATCGGGGTCATCATCTCATTGCTGTTAGTGGGATCTTGCTGTGCGGACATTGGCTGCTACATTAAAACAGCAGCGCCACATCAAAAGCACTTCATTGGCTGTCAGGAATCATAGAATTTACAGTGCAGAAGAAGGCCATTCGGCCCATCGAGCGTTGAGACTTCTGATGGTAGTGAAAAACGGGATATAAATGCGGGTCTTTCTCGATTGGGATATATTAGTCCCTGTAGGGAGTACAACAGGGGCTCAGTAGAACTGATACCGGAGATGGGGGTGTCCTTTGGGGAGGAATTGAGTAGCCTGGACCAATACGCTCTGACATTTGCCAGAACGAGCGGCGACCACTCACATTTGCATGGGGCTTGACAGGGAAGATGCTGGGAGGATGTTTCCTTTGGCTGGGAGGCCGAGGACAGGGGTGGCGGGAGGGGGGGGGGGGGGGGGGGGGGAGGTCACAGCCTTGGAATCATGGACTGGGAATTTCGGATTGAGATGAGGAGTAAGGTTTGTGGTCCTTCCGAATTCTCCAGCCCAGGTAGCAGTGAATGCTGAGCCATTGAATGAACACAAGGAAGGGCAGCACGGTGGCCTAGTGGTTAGCACAACCGCCTCACGGCGCTGAGGTCCCAGGTTCGATCCTGGCTCTGGGTCACTGTCCGTGTGGAGTTTTCACGTTCTCCCCGTGTCTGCGTGGGTTTCGCCCCCACAACCCAAAAATGTGCAAAGTAGGTGGATTGGCCATGCTAAATTGCCCCTTAATTGGAAAAAAATAATTGGCTAATCTAAATTTAAAAAAAAAGAACGAACACAAGGCAGAGAGCAATGGTTTTTTGCAAAGCAATGAATCAATTGATGATTGGATAATGCGGAAGGACGGAATGGCCTTCTCCTCCCATATCTGACGTCAACAGAGGTCAACATGTATGGACGGCGAGTGACAATCGGTCCCAGGACAAGGCAAGGATCTGTCCTCCTGGTCTTTATACTGCGTGGCTAGAATATGCAACCATGCAAAAGAGGAATATCTCAAAGAAAGTCCACCGGAATGGGTCAATCCGAGCATTAAAAAAAAATGCACATGCGATAAGCGTTTAACTGGAACAGCGCTAACAGGAAATAGAAAAACAAGACAACTCCGAACAGCCCTGGGCACAGGCTGATATGTACAGTCAGGTAGCGACGTGGAAAACACAAGGTGTCCTGTCATAAGTTAATCTATATCTTAATCACTTGCATGGGAGGAAAACCGGTAAATGTGTACGAAGGTGCATTTTGCTGCAATCACAGATTGCAAACAATGCCACAACTGGAAACAATGAGCAAAGTGCTGGTTAGAGGGTGAGAATTTACCTGGGCTCTGGGAGAAATCTCTGCTCTTCCAAATAACGCAGATTTTATTTTCAGTATTGCTTAAAAATAAATTTAGAGTGTCCAATTCATTTTTTCCAATTAAGGGGCAATTTAGCGTGGCCAATCCACTTAAACTGCGGGTTGAGGGGGTGAGACCCACGCAGACACGGGGAGAGTGTGTAAACTCCACATGGACAGTGACCCGGGGCCAGGAGTGAACTCGGGTCCGTGGCGCCATGAGGCAGCAGTGCTAACCACTGCGCCACCGTGCCACCCTTATTTTGTGCATTTTGAGTACCTTTCTTTCATATTTCTGGGGCTCAGTGGGTAGAACACTGATCTCCGAATAGAATGAAGTAGATACAAATCACACTCCAGCACTTGAGTCAATAATCCAAGCTGGCAGTCCCAGTGCAGTACAGAGGGAGAGCCGCACTGTCAGAGGGTCAGTACTGAGGGAGTGCTGCACTGTCAGAGGGTCAGTACAGAGGGAGTGCTGCACTGTCAGAGGGTCAGTACAGAGGGAGTGCTGCACTGTCAGAGGGTCAGTACTGAGGGAGTGCCGCACTGTCAGAGGGTCAGTACTGAGGGAGTGCCGCACTGTCAGAGGGTCAGTACTGAGGGAGAGCCGCACTGTCAGAGGGTCAGTACTGAGGGAGTGCCGTACTGTGAGAGGGTCAGTACTGAGGGAGCGCCGCACTGTCAGAGGGTCAGTACTGAGGGAGTGCTGCACTGTCAGAGGGTCAGTACTGAAGGAGTGCTGCACTGTCAGAGGGTCAGTACTGAGGGAGTGCCGCACTGTGAGAGGGTCAGTACTGAGGGAGTGCCGCACTGTCAGAGGGTCAGTACTGAGGGAGTGCTGCACTGTCAGAGGGTCAGTACTGAGGGAGTGCTGCACTGTCAGAGGGTCAGTACTGAGGGAGTGCCGCACTGTCAGAGGGTCAGTACTGAGGGAGTGCCGCACTGTCAGAGGGTCAGTACTGAGGGAGTGCCGCACCGTCAGAGGGTCAGTACTGAGGGAGTGCTGCACTGTCAGAGGGTCAGTACTGAGGGAGTGCCGCACTGTCAGAGTGTCAGTACTGAGGGAGTGCTGCACTGTCAGAGGGTCAGTACTGAGGGAGTGCTGCACTGTCAGAGGGTCAGTACTGAGGGAGTGCTGCACTGTCAGAGGGTCAGTACTGAGGGAGTACCGCACTGTTAGAGGGTCAGTACTGAGGGAGTACCGCACTGTTAGAGGGTCAGTACTGAGGGAGTGCCGCACTGTCAGAGTGTCAGTACTGAGGGAGTGCTGCACTGTCAGAGGGTCAGTACTGAGGGAGTGCTGCACTGTCAGAGGGTCAGTACTGAGGGAGTGCTGCACTGTCAGAGGGTCAGTACTGAGGGAGTGCTGCACTGTCAGAGGGTCAGTACTGAGGGAGTACCGCACTGTTAGAGGGTCAGTACTGAGGGAGTACCGCACTGTTAGAGGGTCAGTACTGAGGGAGTGCCGCACTGTCAGAGGGTCAGTACTGAGAGAAGGTGACACTTGAAAAGACAGTGCAGAGTGGGCGCTACACTGTTGAAAAGGTCACCTTTCCGTTTCGGCAGAATAAACCCAGGACTATTCAGGTGGATGTTAAAAATGTCATCACTCTATTCATAGAAAAACAGGGGGTGTTTGCTGTGTTTTGGACCCAATTTTTCTGCCCTGATTAACATCACCGAAAGCAGATTAACTGGTCCTCCAATCAATTGTGTCTGCCAGAAGTTATGAAATATATTATGATCTTTTAGAGTTCCAGCTCTGGGAGAAATTACAAAACCAGACAACACAACATTCATTTCAGTGAGTGTTAATGAAACACTAATGTCGATTTGTTCGGTTCCAGGTTGCTGCTGGTCTAGTGTGGTCTAACCACATGTGTTCCAGCAATCTTTTCTCAGACACAGAGCCTTTTCAGCAAAATGTGCTGTAGATTGGAAGTCGAAGCTAGCATGGCAGCACGGTAGCACAAGTGAGACTGTGGCTTCACTGCACCAGAGTCCCAGGTTCGATTCCCCGCTGGGTCACTGTGCGGAGTCTGCAACATTCTCCCCGTGTGTGCGTGGGTTTCCTCCGGGTGCTCCGGTTTCCTACCACAGTCCAAAGACGTGCAGGTTAGGTGGATTGGCCATGATAAATTGCCCCTTAGTGACCAAAAAGGACAGGAGGGGTTATGGGGGAAGTGAGAGCTAAAGTGGGTCGGTGCAGACTCGATGGGCCGAACAGCCTCCTTCTGCACTGTATATTCTATGTTCTATGTTCAAACAAATTCCCACAATAGCTGAGACAGCAGGGGAGGGGGGAGGGGAGGGGAAGGGGGAGGGGGAGGGGGGGGAGGGAGGGGGAGGGGGAGGGGGGGAGGGGGAGGAGGGGGGGGAGGGGGGGGGAGGGGGGGGAGGGGGGGGGGAGGGGGGGGAGGGGGAGGGGGGTGCTCGGTTTAACATTTCACCCCCGACAGTTCAGCCCTCTCGCAATCCATCCCGAGAACTTCAGCCTGGAATTAGTTTTCCTCAAGTGTCTGGAGTGGGATTTGAACCCCTAACCTCCTGGCTGGCGGAAGCAGGGCGATTGCTAAACGCCAGCCCCAGATTCTCGACACATGCCTGCTCTGCATCTGACTGGGGTCTTGTGTGCCATGCCTGCTGAATATTCCACCCCTGTGTAACTCGGACTGGTTATGGTTAGCACCGCTGCACTTTTTAAATGACCAGAAAAGAAACGCGATTAATTGAAAGACATTTCAATTGTGCATTTTCCTGAACTCCCGGCAATCTGCTCGACATCTCAATCCAGACTGCAGATGTTGATTTCAAACTGCTGTCAACCTCTACATGGCTCTTTAATTTCTTTGGCAGAAACTCAAGTACTTTTACTGAACTGTAAGAGAGCCTGCACTCTGTTTCCACGTGACTCTTCAACAGACTCTGGGTCTGTTTAACTTCCTGAATAAGCTCTGTGATTTAAGTAAATGGTGTAGTTTTATAAGTGAAACGTATCATTTATAAAATACCATTTTAGATTGAAGGGTTTTTAATCACTTCTGTTTTGAAATGGCTGTAATTTGTTCATTGCAGTGACAGCATCTGGGAGGAAAGTTGGCATCTCAGGTCCGACTCTGATGAAGATATCCCGATGGAGTCTCTAATCTGCGACTTTGGCACACTGGCCTGATGGCTTCTCCTGTTGCTAACTGTCTATTATCAAAACCCCCCCCCCACGCACCCTCCCCCCGGATTGACCACATTGTTGAGGCTAACTATGGGTATCCGATGAGCTCTTGCTCACGTCTTTGATGCCCCCCGACTCATCCATTCCAATGCTCCCTTGGAAAACCTCCCATGTCCCACCCTCTATAAACTTCCAACTCGCACAGGTCACCCATCGAACGTGTGCTCAGTGGCCTTTCTTAGCTCCTGGGTTGGCAACGCCTCAATGTTCAAATTCTCATCCTTGTTTTCAAATCCCTCCATGGCCTGGGCGCCTCCCTATCTCTGTAATCTCCTTCTGACAACTCTGCTCTCCTCTTAATCATCAACTATTTTCACCATGGGCGGCCGTGCCTTCCGCTGCCGAGGCCCCTGAGCTCCGGAATGCCTTCCCCGTACCTCTCTCCGCCTTCATGGCACTCCTAAAACCTAACTGCTTGATGTCCTCATAACTCCTTCATGGCTCGGTGTCAGGTTCCTGTTCGTGGATGGAACCTGGGGCCTCGGAGCCGTGAGGCCGCACTGCTAACCCACTGCACCACCGTGCTGCCAGACAATGTTCAATACCGAACAAATCATGGTAAGAAGTCTTACAACACCAGGTTAAAGTCCAACAATTTGTTACAAACACTAGCTTTCGGAGCACTGCTCCTTCCTCAGGTGAATGAAGAGGCGTGTTCCAGAAACATATTTTTAGACAAATTCTAAGACGCCAGACAATACCAGACAGACGCCAACGCCGGCATCGCCACATCATGAACAAATCATGGCTTCAAGAAGGATCCTTCAAATTCTCCCTGGCTGAACGACCTTTTCCAAATGGTCATGACCCGAAGAGCAGTATGGCCATCGGGGTGATGCGGAGAACCCTAACGTACCCACGCCTGCCCTGTGATCACTGCACCTTCTTTCTGGTTATTGTCCACGTTGGACCATTGGTGTCTCTTCCATTAGAGTGAGAGTGACGATTGATTGGATACAACGTGAGGGTCATCACTCTGCAAAGGGTGCGGGAAGGCCGGAGGCAAATTGCCACAGCTGGTACGCGGGTTCGGGCCAAGTTGTTTGGCCGCATTGTGCATCACATTCTCGCCAACTGAGCGATAACCAACCCCCTGCATGTGAACATTGCAAAGGCAAACAGGGCTGAATCTGACGCAAAGACCACCGCTAGGGGTAGTTTCATTGCTGTGTGGCTATGGTGTCCCGGCTCTGATCCCTGGAGTCTCTCTGCCCAAGGCCTACCCACTATCAGTAAGGGCATGATCGAACCTGGGTGCGATGACCTCCATGGCCAAGCAGCTGGCCAGCTGGGCTGACTGTTCAGCTGCTGAAATGTGGCCCGGGCAGGGACAGTGTGGTGATATGATCTACATACCTGTCTGCCATTGGGCCAGAACGTTGGCTTACCATTGGCCCTGGTCAGTCATGTGCCTCTCGACCGATTGACCGAGAGGCTGAGTTAACCACGCCTCGATTTAACGAGGTATAAATGGTCGGACGCCTGACGATCGTCCTTTCCATTGTAGACGATCGCAGAGCTGTGTTCTAGTCTATTAAAGCCGGACTTTGGTAAATCACTCGCCTCGCGTACAATTGATGGTACATCAGACAGGAAAGGAACCAGCAGGGCTGGAGGGAGGGGATTAAACGTGAAATTGGAAAAGGTGTGCGGGGGGGGGGGGGGGGGGGAGGGATGAAAGAACAGGACTGATTCAGGAAAACAATCCTCTTTAAATCTGAATCTCTGCTCTCAGGAACAGACGAACACACCCTTTTGGAAACTAAAGTGAAGTTGGATCTCAGTTTGCAAACAGAGCAAAGTTTAATCTGTAATTAAAACCATTTACAGAAGGAAGAATTACATTTCCTTCATGGCACAGTGACTTGAAACATGAGAGAAGTTGTGAACGTTCGAATATTAGTGGGCATTGTGTGTGGTGCCTCTGAGGGAGGGAGCCCTGATCAGAGAGGGAGGAAGAGCAAAGGGGGGGGGGGGGGGGGGAGAGAGAGAGGGGAGAGAGAGAGCAAGGGGGGGGAGAGAGAGAGAGAGAGAGAGAGGGAGAGAGACACAGAGAGAGAGAGGGAGGGGGGCTAGAGAGAGGGAGGGGGGAGAGAGAGAGAGGGGAGAGAGAGACGGAGGGGGAGAGAGAGGGAGTGAGAGTGAGAGTGAGAGGGAGAGGGAGAGACAGAGGGAGAGAGACAGAGAGAGAGACGGGTAGAGAGTCAGAGAGGGAGGGAGAGAGAGAGAGACAGAGAGAGAGAGAGAGAGGGAGGGGGGGGAGAGAGGGAGGGGGAGAGAGAGACGGAGAGAGAGAGAGAGAGAGAGGGGAGAGAGAGAGAGGGGGAGAGAGAGGGAGGAAGAGGGAGAGACAGAGAGGGAGAGAGACAGAGAGAGAGAGAGACAGGGAGAGAGGGAGAGAGAGAGAGAGGGAGGGAGGGGGGAGAGAGGGGGAGAGAGAGAGAGGCAGAGAGAGGGAGAGAGAGCGAGAGAGAGGGAGGGAGAGAGAGAGAGAGGGACAGAGAGAGAGAGGGGAGAGAGAGAGAGAGATGGGGGGAGAGAGAGAGGGAGGGGGGAGAGAGAGGGAGAGAGAGAGAGAGGGGAGAGAGAGAGAGGGAGAGGGGGAGAGAGAGAGGGAGAGCGAGAGAGAGACAGACAGACAGAGAGAGAGGGAGAGAGAGAGACAGGCAGAGAGAGAGACAGACAGAGAGAGAGGGAGTGAGAGGGGGCCAGATTCTCCCCTCCATATTCCTTGTGAACTTTCCCTGCCCCGGTTCTGGGAGAATAACATTGACCATACAGTCACTATTTAGAGGGAGACTGGTGTCTGGAATCAACAGCAGGAACAAAATGTTGCTTTAATTTGTTAAGATTCCTTTAAGTGATTCATAAAATATAGATTATTGTTTGTGTCTTTTTGAAAAACCCCTTTGATGGTCAATATTGTCATTCTGATTGGCAATTAACAGAAAGGATCAGAGGGAGACAGCTGAACGATTAAGCATCGGAAGGTGACCGTGTTGGACGTGTTTGTGATTCCCCAACCTCATTGCAAGGTTCAAAGTTCAGCCTCTGACAACTCAATGGACGGCAGCAGCCCCTCCAAACCTTTCCTCAAAGTGCTCAGGCTTTCTGGCTGAGTGGTGGAGAGAGATATTGGATCGCGTTCCTGCCCTCCCCCACGCCATTGCCATCAGTGCACAGTGCACAGAAATGAGAAATAGGCCGAGTTTAAATTGTTGCCCCCTCTGACCCTTGGGGAGGGGGTGGGTGGTGGTCTTGTGGGCTTGGCGTAGATCCCCAAATTTAACGTCGGAAAATGGAAATGGGGGCGCCGGGGTGTCTCGGAGTAAAAACCCCGGAGTTTGCTGCCGATGTTGTTGATTTAATCTTTTAGTTCAAAGGTCCTTAACTCTCGACCTCTTAGGGCGGCAGGGTGGCGCAGTGGGTTAGCCCTGCACCCTCACGGTGCCGAGGTCCCAGGTTCGATCCCGGCTCTGGGTCACTGTCCGTGTGGAGTTTGCACATTCTCCCCCGTGTCTGCGTGGGTTTCGTCCCCACAGCTCAAAGATGTGCTGGGTGGGTGGATTGGCCAGGCTAAATTGCCCCTTAATTGGAAAAAATGAATTGAGTACTCTAAATTTATTTTTAAAAACTCTCGACCTCTTTGTCCTTCACCACCGGGTTTTTGTCCAGAACATTCCAGCCCGGCTGATGAATAAGTGGCTGGTTACCAGGTAAACGTATGGAGCTGACAGAAACCTCGGTTCTATACCCTCACCGGCTGTCTTTCTGCGCCCCGGCACCCAGTTTAAGACATTCAATTTTTCAAAGCGCGGCGCCACTCTGCGATCTCGCACAGGATGTCAGAGAGCCGGCTCGCGAATAAAGACCAAAGTTCGCCGTACCTTAAGGACGTCGTCTTTCTTGAAGCTCAGCTCGTCCTCGCCAGCTCCGTTGAACTCGTACTTGGCCAGAGCCTCCATTTCCCCACCCCCCCCCCCCCCCTCCCCCACCCCGCAGGAGCCCGGCTGGTCAGAAACTGCCCGAAAGGCTTTGAAACAGAAAGAAAAATGGGAAGGGTGCTCCCTTGGTCGAGCAGCTCCAGGGGGGGTGGGTGCGTGGCGTACGTGCGCAGCAGGAGAAGTGGCGGGTGGGGGAAGTGGTGAAGGGGCGAGAGGGTGGGAGGGAGCAGAGAGGCTGAGAAAAGACCCAATAAACTTGTCTCAACGACCTTCAAACTTTAGTCCACGAAATGCTCCAGATGGTTTCTGTGCATTTCTTAAAGCTCCCAATGAAACCACAAGGCAGCCACCTTGGAGAGAAATGTCCGGCATAAACCTCCACTCAAAACACCCTCGTCTGCTATTTGTCAAAAGATATATTTTTAAAAAAAAAGTCAGGGCACATTTCTTCTTATGCGCCAGGAAAACCACAATCTATAACACTTAACGCAGAGGCTCAGTTTAGGGGAGTCACTCACAGCACCACTCCCGGCGCTCGCTAAAGCAAGCTCCAACTCCTTGGAGCAGGACTGCCCTGCTTTGCCTGCACACGGGGGAATCTCCCCTGGTCAATCTGCGGAATTTTGGTCCCCAGCCCCCCCCCACCCTCTGGAGCCTGATGCTCGGAAATCTGCCTAGCTTTTCGGTGGCAGTTTCTTTCTTTCGTGTTCAATGTTTTCGGCGCAGACTGCTTCCTGTGCCGCTCGACTATTGCACCGCGTGAGGTTTCGCTAACGAGAGGAGGTTGCGGGCAAAACTGCACCAGAAAAAACCTGATCAATTTTAACAGCAGATTAATCCCCCCCCCCACCCACCCCCCACAACGTAAAGGAACATCACACCTTGGAGGGGACTACAGCGTAATTCACCAGAATTATCCGGGTTACATTTTGAGGGCACGTTGCTTAAACTTGGGATAGAATTCTTCCGCCGTGGTAGAGGTGGGAACGGGAAGTGTTTCCCGTTCTGAAGGCTGGCGGCGGACACGCCAAATCGTCTGGCCCCACCCAGGTGTTATTCACGCCTTATTCAGAGGCGGAGCCGGCCTGGATGGCGTGCGTGCATCTGCCATTGTGACCGGGCGCCATATTGGAAAGGCTCCCAATATCACTGAGCCACAATTGGAGAACGAAGGTGGACCACTAAGACTGGAAGATGGACTCCAAGCGTCTAGAACTCATGCGCATGCCAGAAAAAGCCCGTCCGCTGGTTGCTTTTGCCGTCTGAGGGCATTCCTCCCTGCTGCCTCTGTCCAGCCCCCTCCTGATTTTGAACATCCTTTCAGCCTTCTCTTCTCCAAGGGGAACAGTCCCAACCTCGCCAGTCTATCTTTGTAGCTGAAATTCCTCATCCCCAGACCAATCCTCGGGAATCATTCCCGCTCTCACTTCGACGCCTTCACATTTGAAAAATTAAATGAAATGAAAATCGCTTATTGTCACGAGTAGGCTTCAATGAAGTTACTGTGAAAAGCCCCTAGTCGCCACATTCCGGCGCCTGTCCGGGGAGGCTGGTACGGGAATTGAACCGTGCTGCTGGCCTGCTTGGTCCGCTTTAAAAGCCAGCGATTTAGCCCAGTGAGCTAAACCAGCCCCTGGGGAAATGCCGTGGATCCCGGGACCAGGGAAGAAGAACGGAAACATTGAATATAGGAGCAGGTGGAGACCATTCGGCCCTTCGCCCAAGCTGTGCCATTCATTGTGATCACGACTGATCATCCGACTCAACAGCCTGATCCCGCCTCCCCCCCCCGCCCCCCCCCCATACCACCCCAAGTACGATATCACATTGCTTCTTAAAAACATTCAGGGCAGGATTCCCCGTTTCTGATGAAAAGGTTGGTGGTGCCCCCGCACCGATGCTCCGACCGGTGAAGGGCTAGCAGCCGCGCCACGTAAATCGCCCGGCCTTCCCGATGAGAACTGCCGGGTCCGTGGCCGCGCATGCGCGCGCCGAGCACCTGCAGACGTCACGCTGTACAACATGGCGTCGGCCGCATGCGGCTCCGACCTGCCAGACAGTGCCCCACCCCGGATACCCCCTTGCCACCTCCCACCTTTCCCCCAGCCCTCGCCGAAGCCCCCCCCCCCCCCCCCGGACTGTAGCGGCGCTGGACACAGACCCGAAAACTGAGACCACATGACCCCCGCACATCGGGATCTCTGCCCATCCGGGGCGGAGCGTTGGGGGAATGATGTACCATCGATTGCACGCGAGGCGAGTGATTTACCAAAGTCTGGCTTTAATTGACTAGAACACAGCTCTGCGATCGTCTACAATGGAAAGGGACGATCGTCAGGCGTCTGAGCATTTATACCTCGTTAATAGAGGCGGGGTTAACTCAGCCTCTCGGCCAATCGGTCGAGAGGCACATGACCGACCAGGGCCAATGGTAAGCCGACGTTCTGGCCCAATGGCAGACGAGTATGCAGATCATATCATCACAGGGAACGAACCTTCAGGTGACGTCCTGAGGCCGCCCCAAAGGCGTGCGGCGTACTCCTTGGTGAATGGGGCGGAGAATCCGGAAACAGGCCCCGCCCCTGATTCGGTCAGAAACAGGGATTCTCCGACTGTAATATTGGCATCGGGCAACGTGGAATCCCGCCCTAAGTGTTGACGCCGGGACTGAATCAGTGGTGTTCTGCAACAACAAAATTGGTTTACCCCTTATTCTCAGACTGTGACCCCTGGTTCTGGAAACACTCCAATCGGGAAGATCCTTCCTGCATCGACCCTACCCTGTCCTGCGAGAGTTTTATTAATTTAAGCAAAGGATTCAGTGACAACGGCTGGTATATGACGCATGGTTGGTCATTAGGGAAGAAGACTGTGAGCGCCCCACAGCCAAATAAGTCATTGCCAAGCGTGTAACGGCTGATCTGAGGGGTGTTGTAGCCAACAGATCCAGGCAGGTGAGGTTTCCCGTTCCCAGCGTCATCACAAATAAGGGCAAGGGAGGGGGGGGAGA
Organism: Scyliorhinus canicula; assembly: GCF_902713615.1. Taxonomy (NCBI): domain Eukaryota; kingdom Metazoa; phylum Chordata; class Chondrichthyes; order Carcharhiniformes; family Scyliorhinidae; genus Scyliorhinus; species Scyliorhinus canicula. The sequence continues at coordinate 2,824,024 of NC_052168.1, read as the reverse complement.
TTGAGAGCAGAATCGCAGGACACTGGGAGAAGGTTCTAGAGAATAACTCCTGCCCCACATCATTTCAATCACGAAAAGTTCCACAGTCTGGAGCTCTGAAGCAACATAATCCGGGGGAAGTGAGGATCAGAGAAGAAATGAAAATTAGTGTTTGTGAGACAGAAAGGTAATTACAGATTTTTAGCAATAAACTTGATTATAGAGTCTGTCGGCATTAAAGAACTGTATGATTTGCCTGGTGCCCCTTACCTGTCATTATTGCAAAGTCTCACTGATTAAAATGAGTACACACTAAGCCAATCTCCCTCCCCAAGCTTTGAAATGAGAATGGAGAAGACAGAGAGAGATGCATTGCAACCTGATTAGAAATGAACGAGCCGATCTAAATGTCGTTAAACAGAAAGAACCGGCCTTTCTTCCGTGGCACCTTTCACCTCAGAATATGCCAAAATGCTTCAAGGCCATGAAGCACTTTATGAAGCGTGATCATTTTTTTTTTTTTGCAAGGCAGGAAGTGGGGCAGCCACAGCGAGCTCCCACAAACAGCAAACTGCTCCCGCGCGGGTAAATATCGTCCCCCCCCAGGACACCGGAGAGAGGGCTCCTTCCGACGGTGTCATGTGGACTTTTATTGAGATGGGAAGACAGTTTCCTGAAGATCCCATCGAAGAGGGACCTAAATTTCGGAGTTGCATTGTTTTTCTTTCTGCGAACATGTTCACTCTGGACCCTTGTCACCTCCTCTTTGATTGCCTCCCCCCACCGTCCTGCTTCCTGTCCATTCTTGCTGAACTGTATTAGCCACAGCCATAGAACATACAGTGCAGAAGGAGGCCATTCGGCCCATTGAGTCTGCACCGACCCACTTTAAGCCCTCACTTCCACCCTATCCCCGTAATCCCCTCCTAACCTTTTTTTTCTGGTCACTAAGGGCAATTTATCATGGCCAATCCACCTAACCTGCACGTCTTTGGACTGTGGGAGGAAACTGGAGCACCCGGAGGAAATCCACGCAGACACGGGGAGAACGTGAAGACTCCGCACAGACAGTGACCCAGTGGGGAATCGAACCTGGGACCCTGGCGCTGTGAAGCCACAGTGCTATTCACTTGTGCTACTGGTATTGACCAGGACGCGGAGGTGAACTCCCCTGCTATTACAAATAGTGCAGTGGAATCGTTAAGGTGAGGTAGACCGTAATAACCCACGGATCCAGGGCGACACCTTAGTTGATCTTCACCTGGCACTCGTGGAATATGAGCATCCCCTCTAGTGGATGGAGGCTCATCCAGCTGGGACCCATAAATCAGCCTTATCATAGCCGGCCCGGACTGGGACCGGTGTGATCGATAGTCCCAGTTGGGGCTTTTGGACTGTAAGCCGCGTTGCAGTCTTTACTTTATGTTGGTGTGGTGATATGATTTGCATTGCTGTCTGCCATTGGTGCAGAACACCGGCTTACCATTGGCCCTGGTCGGTCATGTGCCTCTCGACCGATTGGTTGAGACCAGTCATGTGACAGCTCTCCGATTGGTCGAAAGGCTGAGTTAACCATGCCTCCATACCGAGGTATAAATAGTCGGAACGCCCGGCGGTCGTCCATTGTATTGTAGTCAACCGCAGGGCTAAATTCTAGCTTATTAAAGCCTATCTTTTGTATAGCAACTCGTCTCTCGAGCAATTGATGGCTCATCAGTTGGTTTATTAAATACCGTTGAACCTACCTTCTCGGGCCTCCTAAACTTTTATATAGACGGTCTCCGTTTAGTGCTAGGTCCGAGAGACAGCACCTCTGACAGTGCGGCTCTCTCTCTGTAGTGTGCAGGGATTGTCAATCTGGATTATGTGATCGAGTCTCTGGAGTTTTAAAAAAATGAATTCACGGGATGTGGGCCTTGCTGGCTGGGCCAGCCTTTAGTGCCCATCCCTAATTGCCCCTCGCGAAGGTGGTGGTGAGCCTCATCTTGAAGCGCTGCAGTCCCTGAGGCGTAGGTACACCCACTGTGCTGTTAGGGAGGGAGTTCCCGGATTTTGACCCAGTGACAGTGAAGGAACGGCCGATATATTTTCAAGTCAGGGTGTGTGAAAACTCAGAACCTGCTGACTCAGAGGAGAGAGAGCTACCCCACTGAGCTACAGCTGGCCCCTGAGGACTTCCAAAGTATTTCACAGCCAACAATGTCATTTCTCAACAGTTATTACGTAAGGATATCTTTTGAAAAAAATATTAAATGTTGTCCGTAGCATCACTGCTCCAATAGAAAAAGTCACATCTTTGCTCACAATGAAGCATTATAGACAAGTGACTTTGATCTGAATGAAGAGTGATACTGTATATAAAGGATTCGATATCATCTGAAGTCAACTTTACCCCCTAGAGTTCCCCTCTTATCTAAGGAAAGATGTACCGGCATTGGAGGCAGTCCAGAGAAGGTTCACGAGAGATAGATAGATAGATAGATAGATATATAGATAGATAGGTAGATAGTTAGATAGATAGATTTTTTAAAAAGAGAAGGTTCACGAGGTTAATCCCGGGTATGGAGGGAATATTTTATGGGGAGAGGTTGCGTATGTGGCGCCTGTCCTCATTGGAGTTGAGAAGAATGAGAGACGACCTTACTGCCACGAATCTCGGTAGCCCACTGCTGCGATCGGCAATCCCGATCAGGTGGCGAATGGAGCGTCGGCTGAAAAACGGGATCCACCCCTCCCAGTTGTGCACCACCCCTCCCAGCCAGGAGTCAGGCCGGCGTGATTTGGTGCGAGTACTTACAAGCGGGGCCCAGGTGCTTTGGCCTGTGGGGGGGAGCCAGGAGGTAAGAAGACGTTTTACATTAATCGAGCTTGGCTGCTGGTTGTACGCCTGGAACTCTGGGACTACCGGGGACCGACTTTGTGGCAAGTGTCTGACCCAGAGTGTCTCCCACGGAATTGAGGTGCCCTGGCAGAACCTCCCATTGCTGCTCGAAAAACGTTGCAACCCACCCTTTAGGTGTAACGTACAGGCTCCTGACTGTTGACAGTATCCAGGGAATGTTCTGATGTCTCATCATCATCATCATAATAATAATAATCTTTATTGTAACAAGTAGGCTTACATTAACACTGAAGTTACTGTGAAGATCCCCTAGTCGCCACACGCCGGCGCCTGTTCGGGTACACAGAGGGAGAATTCAGAATGTCCAATTCACCTAACAGCACGTCTTTCGGGACTTCTGGGAGGAAACCTACACAGACACGGGGCGAACGCGCAGACTCTCCACAGACAGTGACCCAAGCCAGGAATCGAACCTGGGACCCTGGCGCTGTGAAGCAACACAGCTACTGTGCTATCGTGCCGCCCATGATTATGTGGAGACCCATCCAGCCCACCCATCAGGAGACCCTGAGATTTCCGCAGTATAATAAAGGGGATGGGCGTGACCATGAACAATTGCCGACTACCGGGTGTTGGCACTCCTCACTTAACTCCTTAGATACACACCAGAGGAAGCAGGGAAGGTAGAGCTAACTCCACATAAAGGACACATGCAGCATTGCCGCTGGAACCTTCCCTGGCACACAGCCACTCTCCGTCTCACTCTATCAGTGAACCCATTCACAAAGATTAAGTGATGTCTCCAAGCCCTGCAGGTCCACAGCGCCCCATTGCTATCAAACCGTATGAATCCTTCCATCCTTTAACCGCCCGGGAAACCTGACCATCTCCCAGTCACAACCTCTGGGTAAAACCCTGGCACCCACATCACACTGGAGCTACGCTCGCAGCGAAGGTACACATCCCTCGGTTATCCCCATCTGTCGGATCTGCCCGTACACCAGTTTCTTAGCTTTGAGCTGTGCACCTGCTCAGTAGGAACATCTCCACCACACAACCAGCTGCCACCCTTCTGGTGGGAAGGCACAAGGCTCGGTCAACGATGACAAGAAATAAAAGATGGTTTAAGGGCTGCACTGTGGCGCAGTGGTTGGCGCTGCTGCCTCACGGCGCCGAGGACCCGGGTTCGATCCCAGCCCCGGGTCACTGTCCGTGTGGAGTTTGCACATTTTCCCAGTCTCTGTGTAGGTCTCACCCCCCACAACCCAAAGATGTGCAGAGTAGGGGGATTGGCCACGCTAAATTTTTTTAAAATGTATTTTATTACAAACATGTATCAAAACAGGTTAATAAACACCCCGGGAAACGTACTTCCCAGCGATCAGTACAGTCTGTACAGATTTTGTCCCTTTTTCACTCTCCCCCTGCGACGAACAGTCCCTCAAACACGGTCACAAACATCCCCCACCATTTCTCAAACCCCCTCCCCCCCCCTGCGTAGCCCCTTAAATCATACTTTATCTTCTCTAACCGCAGGAGGTTGTACAGGTCACCCAACCAAGCCGCTACCCCCAGTGGCGACGCCGACCGCCACTCCAGCAAAATTAGCCGCCGTGCAATCAGAGAGGCAAAGGTCACGCTAAATTGCCCCTGAATTGGAAAATAAGAATTGGGGATTCTAAACTTAAAATCAAAGATGGTTTAAATGATAATAGCTAATTGCAACATTGATTGATTGAGATTTATTGTCACGTGTGCCGAGGTACAGTGGAAAGTACTGTACTGCGTACAATCCGGCAGATCGTTCCCTACAGATAGGACATACGATAAATACAGGAGGATATGTAATGAAAATACATAAACATAGACAGCGAGCAAAGTATACGGTAGATAGAGCTACAACTGTAGAGAAGATGCGTCGAAAGATCAGTTGAGTGCAGAAGATCTGCTCTCCAAGGGGCAAAGGTTTTGATCTGAGATTGTTTAATTTAATATCGAGTCCGGAAGGCTGTAAAATGCTAACTTGAAAGATGAGGTGCAATTCTTTGAGCTTCTGTTAAGCTTCATTGGAAGGGGTCAAGGACAGAGAGGTCAGAGTAGGAGGGGTGCAGACAATTAAAATGACGGGTGACAGGCAACTCGGGGTCAGCTTTGCGGACCAAACAGAGACGCTCCTCAAAGCAGTCCTCCAATCTGCAGGTGGCCTCCTCACTGTAGAGGAGGGAATACAGCTGGCCCAGTTGAAAGAAGGAAGTCGCTGTTTCACCTGGAAGGGTGTTTCAATCCCTGGACGGTGGGGAAGGTAAAAGGACAGGTCTTCCCCCTTCTGCTCTTCAATGGGCCGAGACTGTGGGAAGGGGAGGGGTTGACTGAGAAGCACGTCAGGTTCTTATCGTGGGCGGGCTCCTTTCAGCATGCCGGGAGGAGAGGGGAGTGGTATGTTTGGTGATGGTCCCACACTGGTAGTTGCAGGAATTGGGGGGGGGTGATCTGTTGGGTATTGCTGAAGTGTCGGACATACAGTCGAAGCTTTTAATTTTGCACTCATCAGCACAGATTTAGCATTGTTGCGTTTATCCTGGTGAATGCAAGATGAAACACTTTGAGTGCGTGTGTCTTATCTCAGCAATATTCACGCTGGATTCTCCGCAGCCCCGCACCGAAATCAAGTTCGGCGTGGGGGGGGGGGCGAAGAATAGCTGTTTACGAGGAAATGGGGACCGGTGCCGCTGAAGCGATTCTCCTGTCCCCACAGAATCGTTCTGGAATCGCCCGTGCGCGACCTACGTCATTGACAGAGGCCACCCCCCCCCCCCCCCCCTCCCCCCCCCACCCCGCGCAAAACTGGCCAAGTTCCCGATGGCGTGGTTCTAACCACGTATCGGCCGTCGGGAACCTCGGGTTGCAGCTGCGGACTGCGGCTGCCCTGGTGGGGGGCAGGGGGCGGGGGATCGATCACCAGTGGTGGTGGGGGCGGGTGGGGGGGGGGGGTCCTCGTGGACAGCCAAGGCAGTGATCGGGCAGCACGGATCCGCAGACACGCGCAATCTTGGGGGGCCTACCCTCTGTGTAAAAAACTTGCCTCGTACATCTCCTCTAAACCTTGCTCCTCGCACCTTAAACCTATGCCCCCTAGTAATTGATCCCTCTACCCTGGGGAAAAGCCTCTGACTATCCAATCTGTCTATGCCCCTCATATACCCCGCCGTCCATGTCCACCGTCGCGCACACTGCGGCCGCTCCAGGCCGCCGCCATACGCGGGCTCCCGACTGGAAGTGCGGGGGCCCCGTATGCGCAGCCTGAGCTGTGAGGAGCACTCCGGGGCCCTGCCAGCCCCCTGCAGGTAGGAGAATTGCTCAAGACTAACTTAAGGAAAGTCATGATGTGGAGATGCTGCCGTTGGACTGGGGTGAGCACAGTAAGAAGTCTAACAACACCAGGAGCAGTGCTCCGAAAGCTAGTGTTTGAAACAAACATGTTGGACTTTAACCTGGTGTTGTAAGACTTCTGAAGGAAAGTCAGGAGTGAAACGCCAGTTTTTTAACGCCGGCGTTGGGACATAGCCCCATTTTTGGAGAATCCAGCCCCTGATCTATTGAATATGCAGGCGGGTGGAGTAGAAAATGAAGACAAGAGAATACAATTAAAGTTCTGGGAGAAAAGGGTGGGGAAAGGGATGTAGGGAGATGTGTGAGGACAGAGATGAACACTGCTAAAGGTCTTGTTAAACCACAGTGAAGAGGTTTCTTGGTTGCACAATAAGGAGATATATTGCAAGCCTGGTTGAGTGCATCTCCAACAACAGCAAAGAAACTGAAAGCCATCCAGGGCAAAGCAGCCCTATGTTAAACATTCACTCCGTCAACCCCTGGCGCACAGTGCCAGCCGTGTGTACCATGTACATGATCCACTGCAACAACTCACCAGGGCTCCTTCATCAACACCTTCCAAAGCCACAATCGCTATCATCTAAAAGGACAAGGGCAGCAGACACATGGGAACCCACCATCTGGAGGTTCCCCTCCGTGCCACTCACCATCCTGACTTGGAAATATATCGGCCGTTCCTTCATTGTCACTGGGTCAGAATTCCGGAACTCTGTGTCCCTACACTTCAATAGAACAAAGAACAAAAAAAAGTACAGCACAGGAACAGGCCCTTCGGCCCTCCAAGCCTGCGCCGACCATGCTGCCCGTCGAAACTAAAATCTTCGGCACTTCCTGGGTCCGTATCCCTCTATTCCCATCCTATTCATGTATTTGTCAAGATGCCCCTTAAACGTCACTATCGTCCCTGCTTCCACCACCTCCTCCGGCAGCGAGTTCCAGGCACCCACTACCCTCTGTGTAAAAAACTTGCCTCGTACACCTCCTCTAAACCTCGCCGCTCACACCTTAAACCTATGCCCCCTAGTAATTGACCCCTCTACCCTGGGGAAAAGCCTCTGACTATCCAATCTGTCTATGCCCCTCATAGATTTGTAGACCTCTATCAGGTCGTCCCTCAACCTCCGTCGTTCCAGTGAGAACAAACCAAGTTTATTCAACCTCTCCTCATATCTAATGCCCTCCATACCAGGCAACATCCTGGCAAATATCTTCTGCACCCTCTCTAAAGCCTCCACATCCTTCTGGTAGTGTGGCGACCAGAATTGAACACAATACTCCAAGTGTGGCCTAACTAAGGTTCTATACAGCTGCAACATGACTTGCCAATTCTTATACTCAATGTCCCGATCAATGAAGGCAAGCATGCCGTATGCCTTCTTGACTACCTTCTCCACATGTGTTGCCCCTTTCAGTGACTTGTGGACCTGTACACCTAGATCTCTCTGACTGTCAATACTCTTGAGGGTTCTACCATTCGCTGTATATTCCCTACCTGCATTAGACCTTCCAAAATGCATCACCTCACATTTGTCCGGATTAAACTCCATCTGCCATCTCTCCGCCCAAGTCTCCAAACGATCGAAATCCTGCTGTATCCTCTGACAGTCCTCATCGCTATCCGCAATTCCACCAAACTTTGTGTCGTCTGCAAACTTACTAATCAGACCAGTTACATTTTCCTCCAAATCATTTATATAACCTACGAACAGCAAAGGTCCCAGCACTGATCCCTGCGGAACACCACGAGTCACAGCCCTCCAATCAGAAAAGCATGTGAGTCCAGTCGATGTGAGAAAAAGGTCAGCCAAGCGCAGGAGAAAGGCGGAGGGTGGGCACCAGCTGGGCCTCCGTTAAAGGGGTGAAGCAGACTGTCCTCCAGTGGGAGATGGAGGCGAGGAGGGATTGGATTGCCCATGTAGTAGAGGTTGGGATTGGAAGAGTCAGGGATGCTGGTGGGAAGGGACTGGATGAGGGAAGGATAGTGAGTTAAGCAGGAAAGAGATTGAAACGATGGGTCGACCAGGGCAGCCCTACTCATGGAGGAAGGTGCCGGAAGCGAGCGGGGGGTTTGTGGATGGACAATAGGGTTGGAGACCATGGTTTACTTTTAGGGCCCGATCAACTAAACAGAATAATAGAAATTTACTGAGGGGCAAATCAAAAGGGACCACTCGTGGTCGGGGCACTGCCCAAAAATAACAATGAGTGGCAACATGGTAGCACAGTGGTTAGCACTCTGGCTTCACAGCTCCAGGGTGCCAAGTTCGATTCCCGGCTTGGGTCACTGTCTGTGCGGAGTCTGCAGGTTCTCCCCGTGTGTGCGTGGGTTTCCTCCGGGTGCTCCGGTTTCCTCCCACTGTCCAAAGATGTGCAGGTTAGCTGGATTGGCCATGGATAAATTGTCCTTAGTGTCCAAAAAAAGGTTAGGTGGAGTTACCGGATTACTGTGCTCCTTCCAAGGGCCTGATGGGCCGAATGGCCTCCTTCTGCACTGTAAATTCCATGATTCTAGGAACATCAAACCGCAATGTGGAAAGTGGGTGGAGGGGAAGGAAGGCATGGAGGGGCCATGGTCAGGGGGAGCTGAGGGGGGGCCTTGTTCAGTGGTTAACCAGGGAAGGGCCATGGCCAGGGGGTAACTGGGGAGGGGCCATGGCCAGGGGGTAACTGGGGAGGGGTCATGGCCAGGGGGTAACTGGGGAGGTGTCGGCCAGGGGGTAACTGGGGAGGGGCCCTGGCCAGGGGGGGGTAATGGGGAGGGGTCATGGCCAAGGGGCAGCTGGGAAGGGGTCATAGCCAGGGGGTGTAATGGGGGAGGGGTCATGGCTGGGGAGGGGGTAACGGGGGAGGGGTCATGGCTGGGGAGGGGCCCTGGCCAGGGAGCAGCTGGGGAGGGGGTCATGGCCAGGGGGGTAATGAGGGAGGTTTCATGGCCAGGGGGGGTAATGGGGGAGGGGCCTGGCCAGGGGGGTAATGGGGGAGGGGCCATGGCCAGGGGGTAATGGGGGAGGGGCCCTGGCCAGGGGGGTAATGGGGGAGGGGCCCTGGCCAGGGGGGTAATGGGGGAGGGGCCCTGGCCAAGGGGGTAATGGGGGAGGGACCCTGGCCAGGGGGTTAATGGGGGAGGGGCCCTAGCCAGGGGGGTAATGGGGGAGGGGCCCTGGCCATGGGGGTAATGGGGGAGGGGCCATGGCCAGGGGGGTAATGGGGGAGGGGCCCCGGTCAGGGGGGTAATGGGGGAGGGGCCCTGGCCGGGGGCGTGGGGTAATGGGGGAGGGGCCCTGGCCAGGGAGAGTGATGGGGGAGGGGCCATGGCCAGGGGGGGTGATGGGGGAGGGGCCATGGCCAGGGGGGGTGATGGGGGAGGGGCCCTGGCCAGGGGGGGTAATGGGGGAGGGGCCCTGGCCAGGGAGGGTGATGAGGGAGGGGCCTTGGCCAGGGTGGGGTAGTGGGGGAGGGGCCGTGGCCAGGGGGGTAATGGGGGAGGGGCCATGGCCAGGGGGGGTAATGGGGGAGGGGCCATGGCCAGGGGGTTACTGAAGTGATTTCCATTCAGCTCAAGGTAGCTGCCAATGGACAACTGAAGCCCCACCCCAGTCCTAGCTAGGGAATCTGATTGGCTACCTGCAGCGTGACAATGCCCACATACGCGCCGCTGATTGGGTGGCGCAGCTATCACTCACAGAGATGGTGCGGTTCTCCGATTCTATTGGCTCAAAGGGGACCCGCCCTACTCCCGATTCGCTATGTCAATTGATCAAACTGTCTGTCAATCTAAGCGGGCCGCTTAGCCATTGGCCGGGGAGGCTGCTGATCCAGCCGGTCTCTGGAGTATTATTGGGCAGATGGGCTGTCGCTTAAAGAGGAGGCCTGCCATTGGTCCGGACGGGCTGGGGGCGGGCCCGGGCCGGTGCCGCTCTGAGTGACAGTCAGGGCCGATCGAGCGGGAAGGCGGTGAGTGAGTAACGGCGGCGTCGAGGCCCGGGGCCTGGACCCGGGGGAGGGGATTCACACACCGGGGCGTCAGCCCCCGCTCCGTCCGGGGAATCCGGCACTCGGGGCCGGAGCCTCCCCGCGGCCTCGGTCTTTCCCGCTGCCCCTGCCCGCGGTCAGCGCCGGCCGGCCGGGGGTGCACGAAATCCAGGCCGCTGACTAACCCCCCCCCCCCCCCCCCGGGGCTGGTCCTCGGACCGCAAACCCCGGAGTCCGGGGCGGCGGGAGTTTTATTTAAAATTATTAAAGTCCGTTTAACCGTGACCGGCGGCGGTGCCCAGCCCCCCCCCCCCCCGGGGAATGATTCACCCCCACGGGGAGTCATTCGGCCCACCACCGCTGTGCTGGCCCCCTGGAAGGAGCTGTTTCTGCCATTGGCTCTGTGTGTGCGCGCCCCTCCTCAGGAAAGGCTGGATCTTAGTGGAGGGAGGGGGGGCTGGAGTGAGATTAGGGGGGCTGGAGTGAGATTAGGGGGGCTGGAGAGAGGAGGGGGAGGGGGGCTGGAGAGAGGGGGGCTGGAGAGAGGAGGGGGAGGGGGTTGGAGAGAGGAGGGGGAGGGGGGCTGGAGAGAGGAGGGGGAGGGGGGCTGGAGAGAGGAGGGGGAGGGGGGCTGGAGAGAGGAGGGGGAGGGGGGCTGGAGAGGGGAGGGGGAGGGGGGCTGGAGAGGGGAGGGGGAGGGGGGCGGGAGAGGGGAGGGGGAGGGGGGCTGGAGAGGGGAGGGGGAGGGGGGCTGGGGAGGGGGAGGGGGGCTGGAGAGAGGAGGGGGAGGGGGTTGGAGAGAGGAGGGGGAGGGGGGCTGGAGAGAGGAGGGGGAGGGGGGCTGGAGAGAGGAGGGGGAGGGGGGCTGGAGAGAGGAGGGGGAGGGGGGCTGGAGAGAGGAGGGGGAGGGGGGCTGGAGAGAGGAGGGGGAGGGGGGCTGGAGAGAGGAGGGGGAGGGGGGCTGGAGAGAGGAGGGGGAGGGGGGCTGGAGAGAGGAGGGGGAGGGGGGCTGGAGAGAGGAGGGGGAGGGGGGCTGGGGAGGGGGAGGGGGGCTGGAGAGGGGAGGGGGAGGGGGGCTGGAGAGGGGAGGGGGAGGGGGGCTGGAGAGGGGAGGGGGGCTGGAGAGGGGAGGGGGAGGGGGGCTGGAGAGGGGAGGGGGAGGGGGGCTGGAGAGGGGAGGGGGAGGGGGGCTGGAGAGGAGAGGGGAGGGGGAGGGGGGCTGGAGGGGAGGGGGAGGGGGGCTGGAGAGGAGAGGGGAGGGGGAGGGGGGCTGGAGAGGGGAGGGGGAGGGGGGCTGGAGAGGGGAGGGGGAGGGGGCTGGAGAGGGGAGGGGGAGGGGGGCTGGGGAGGGGGAGGGGGGCTGGAGAGAGGAGGGGGGAGGGGGGGGGGAGGGGGGCTGGAGGGGGGAGGGGGGCTGGAGGGGGGAGGGGGGCTGGAGGGGGAGGGGGAGGGGGGCTGGAGGGGGAGGGGAGCTGGAGAGAGGAGGGGGAGGGGGCTGGAGAGAGGAGGGGGAGGGGGGCTGGAGAGAGGAGGGGGAGGGGGGGCTGGAGAGAGGAGGGGGAGGGGGGCTGGAGGGGGGAGGGGGGCTGGAGAGAGGAGGGGGAGGGGGGCTGGAGAGAGGGAGGGGAGCTGGAGAGAGGAGGGGGAGGGGGGCTGGAGAGAGGGAGGGGAGCTGGAGAGAGGAGGGGGAGGGGGGCTGGAGAGAGGGAGGGGAGCTGGAGAGAGGAGGGGGAGGGGGGCTGGAGAGAGGAGGGGGAGGGGGGCTGGAGAGGAGGGGGAGGGGGGCTGGAGAGAGGAGGGGGAGGGGGGCTGGAGAGAGGGGGAGGGGGGCTGGAGAGAGGGAGGGGAGGGGGAGGGGGGCTGGAGAGAGGGGGAGGGGGGCTGGAGAGAGGGAGGGGAGGGGGAGGGGGAGGGGGAGGGGGGCTGGAGAGAGGGGGAGGGGGGCTGGAGAGAGGGAGGGGAGGGGGAGGGGGGCTGGAGTGAGATTGGGGGGAGGGGGGCTGGAGGGGGAGGGGGTTTGGAGAGGGGAGGGGGAGGGGGGCTGGAGCGAGGAGGGGGGCTGGAGAGAGGAGGGGAGGGGGGGCTGGAGTTAGATTAGGGGGGGGGCTGGAGTGTGATGGGGCGGGGAGGGGGGCTGGAGAGAGGGAGGGGAGGGGGGCTGGAGGGGTGAGGGGGGCTGGAGTGAGATTGGGGGGAGGGGGGCTGGAGTGGGGAGGGGGCTGGAGTGGGGAGGGGGTTTGGAGAGGGGAGGGGGTTTGGAGAGAGGAGGGGGAGGGGGGCTGGAGCGAGGAGGGGGGCTGGAGAGAGGAGGGGAGGGGGGGCTGGAGTTAGATTAGGGGGGGGGCTGGAGTGTGATGGGGCGGGGAGGGGGGCTGGAGTGTGATGGGGGCTGGAGAGAGGAGGGGAGGGGGGGCTGGAGAGAGGAGGGGAGGGGGGGGCTGGAGAGAGGAGGGGAGGGGGGGCTGGAGAGAGGAGGGGAGGGGGGGCTGGAGAGAGGAGGGGAGGGGGGGCTGGAGGGAGGAGGGGAGGGGGGGCTGGAGAGAGGAGGGGAGGGGGGGCTGGAGAGAGGAGGGGAGGGGGGGCTGGAGAGAGGAGGGGAGGGGGGGTTGGAGAGAGGAGGGGAGGGGGGGCTGGAGAGAGGAGGGGAGGGGGGGCTGGAGTTAGATTAGGGGGAGGGGGGCTGGAGTGTGATGGGGCTGGAGGGGGGGAGGGGGGCTGGAGAGAGGAGGGGGAGGGGGGCTGGAGCGAGGAGGATGGGGGGCTGGAGAGAGGAGGGGGGCTGGAGCGAGGAGGATGGGGGGCTGGAGTGAGGTGGGGGAGGGGGGCTGGAGGGGGAGGGGGGCTGGAGCGAGGAGGATGGGCTGGAGGGAGGGGGGCAGGAGGGAGGGGGGCTGGAGGAGAATTATTTTTCAGCCGGTGGTGAGTATCTTTTGAAGTGGAGTCTTTGAATATTTTTAAGGCTGGGCTGGATAGATTCTGGATTAATGAGGGGGTGACAGGTTATCCGGGGTTAGGCAGGAATGAGGGGTTGAGGTTACAATCTGATCAGCTGCAATCTTATTGAATGGCGGGGCTGACTCGAGTGGCCTGCTCCTAACTCGTGCCTGTGTTGGCTCATAGAAAGAACAATTTCTCCCCTTGTGCAGTCTCTCCCCCGCCACATCCGTGTCTATCCTGCTGCCCTCTGTCACATTAAGGTTCCTGGCACCAGCATCCTCACCAATGACATGGGCAGGTCATTGTGTCTGTGCTCAATCCTTGGAAAAGCCATCAAATCTGGGACACCCCCCCCCCCCCCCCCACCCCACCACACAGCGCCTGCATTCTTGATTTTTGACCCTTTACATTTTTATCCAGTTCATTTGTGAAAGTTGCCATCCTTTCAGGCAACACTTTCTGATTACGAGTGTAGATGTTTCCTCGCGTGGCCTCTGGTTCTTTCATCATTATTTATAATTTGTGTCCTTTAGTTACTGACCCTCTTGCCACTGTAAAGTTTGCTCTTCTCGATTCCTTATTTATTAAAAAGTTTATTTTGTAACCGGTAGGTTGCAGTAACCTGTGGGTCAACCTGGGCACGGGAAGGATTTTGCAGTGTCTGGAATGACACTGGCTAGAATTTCACAGAGCTGCTTTCTCAGTTTTCTTGTCTCTGTCATTCCCTCTCCTTCTCCAACCCCACAGAATGTTGTGTGCGTGTTTCTATTCTCAGTGTGCACCAGCAATGTTACCTCATTGAAGATGTTTCTTTTGCTCTTAACATTTTCCCTCTTTTCAGTTCTGGTGCTCCGGTTTCCCCACACAGTCCAAAGGTGTGCAGGTTAGGTGGATTGGTCACGCTAAATTGCCTCTTAGTGTCCAAAGGGGTCTCTGACTCAAAACTGGTCTGATAAATGCTGTCAGGCATGAGTTTTTTCGGCATCCTCTGTTCTTGATTCAGCTCCCAGCATTTGCAGTATATTATTATGTCAGAGGTGTTGGGCTTAAGGCTGCTTTACTGTACTGCTTCACTGGAGCTCATGGGTTCCCCTTGCAGGTGATGCTGCTGTAGTTGAGTTGCTGGATTGGCTGGAGCTGTATAATGTTCCATGCTCAGAGTCTCGGGCCAGTGGCGTTGGGACACTTGGTGAAAGCAGTTTAGCACAGGGAACACTGTGTATATTGTCTGTTATTGAAGCAGCCAACATCATGAACAATTCAAGAGCAGAATTGGGCCCAGCCAGTCTTTGCCATTCGATCATGGCTGATCTCATCCTGGCCTTAACTCCACCTGTTCTCCATAACCTTTCAACCCATTACCAATTAAAAATCTGTCTAATTCCTTAAATATACTCACTGTCCCTGCATCCACCGCACTCTGGGGTAGCAAATTCACGACCCTTTGGGAGAAGTAGTTCCTCATTTTTCATTGTCAATGTGGAAAAGAAAAATGCTCCCTTATTTGGTTGAAGCGTTTGGAAGGGATTTAGGGGATAAATTAATGATTGGAGTGCGAGATGTTGGAGTGCAACATTCGCGTACTATGGTGAGGTAAAACGCTTGTCCATTAGATGGTGCCGATTGAGTTTTGTGGATTTTGTATCATGGCTATGGCAACATTTATTGTCATTTAAGAACCAATTTTCATTCAAGCGTTTGTGGGTGTTATTGGTCAGGTTGACATTTATTGCCCATCCCTAATTACCCTTGAGAATATCGTGATGATCTGCTGCCTTGAGCACAACTGAGGGGCTTGCTTGGGTATTTCAGGGGGCAGTTGCTGTGGATCTGGAGTCACGTATAGGCCAGACTGGGTAAGAATGGCAGATTTCCCTCCCTGAAGGACAGTATTGATCCCAATGGGTTTTTACAACAACCCAAGAGTTACATGGTCACCATGAGTCTAGCTTTTTTTATTCCTGATTTTATTTAATTAGTTGAATTTAAATGTTTGAGCTGGTGTGATGGGTTTAGAAACATGGATCATTAATCCAAGCCTCTGATTACTAGTCCAGTAATATAACCACCGTACTAAATCTCCACGATAGCCTCAATCTATTGGCTGCTTGCTTTGGGCAGGATTTAATGTTTGAGGAAGTGTTCATGTTTCCCCGCTACAGATGGTGGGGGGGGGGAATTGCCAGTGAGGGAGGGGAGTTGTCCTTGCCAAATGCAATGGTGTGCCCTCCATCAGACATTGAACTCTTCGATGTGCAGTATGCAGAGAATCCTAGATGTTAGAGAACATTACAGCAAATGCGGTTTGGCTATTTGAACTGCACCTTTGTTGCTAATTCCTTCCCAGTTCACCAGAAGCTGTGATCTTTGCAAGGCCACTCTAGATGAGACTGATTGTCATTGGTCTGTTCAACGTCGGAAGCCATCACAATTGAACCACAGCACAATTTTGTCGATCCGTGATCAGTTCTCAGCAGAGTTTAGTGAGCATCGATAAATTTGTTGAAGCTTCTGATATTCTCTTTTGAGCCCAAGGGCATTGACACAAGCCAAATCCTTGGATCAGGACCCAAGATGACCTAGTCTGTAAGGTTCGGTTATATGCTGCTGTTGCTAATTTTTAAACTTATAAATATTTCATTCATGGGAAGCAGGTGTCGCTGGCTCGGACAACAGTTAATGCCCGTCCCTCATTGCCCTTGAGAAGGTGGTGGTGGGCATAGGGGATTATAATTTATATTTTTTGAACCCTGCAGCCTTTAAGTCACTTTCTGGTTTGTTTTAAGTTTAGTTCTTGTTCAATAAGTGTGCATGGATTTTGCAGCGATTTGAACCATGTTGCACTCACTCCAAGGCTTAAGCTGCCTACAGGGAAAACTTTTCAATTTTTTCCCCTCGTCTTAATTCCCTTTTGTGCTGGTGCTTGTTTACATGTGATGCTAGGGACTAATGCCTGCGAGCTTACTCACCCCTCCTCTGCAGCAGAATGGCAGCCTATTGTGCACATATGATTTTCAGAGGGAGCCCGGAGTTGGTGTAAACACTTGGTGCTGACTTACAGGGCGTGGATCGAAACGAGCATTGGTGGAAAAACTGACATTGGTGTTTTTTTAATTAGTTTTTAAAAAAACCCAGCTATGAATAGAATGCAAAATGAATCTCGCTTCTTGAAGATTGTTCCTCCTTGAGGAATGGAAGCTGGCAGTAAAACGCACCATATGGCGACCATCTTGGTGCAAAGATTCCATCTGTTGTCACTGAGATTTTACAGCTCGGTGAATCAGTCACAAACTGATGCTGTCTTAGCAAGGACGCACTTATGTTAAAACTACCGGATCGGGGTAGCCTCACTTTGAATCCAGTTACTGTTAAATTGCCAAAATCCCCATCAGAAGGCATTTTGTAAACGGTTTGTGAATTTTAGACCCCAGATCGACCACTGGATTTATTTTCGTTATCGATTTGCATCGAAACTTGCAGCTGGGAAGGCCTATTGTGCATATGGCTGGCCCTCTCTGATTGAGATATCCAACTCTGGCTCCTTCCCCATAGCCGTGCAAACATTTCCTTTTCCACTGGAGTGAGAGTCATGCCGTGCTCTGTATCTAACAATAACGTCCACTGCTGCTCCTGGTAAGGTAGATATTATTCCGGGATTATTGTACAGTAGTATTTTAGGTCAGTGCTATGTGTTACGGTAGTGTTGCTAATAAATGATTTAACAGTGAGGCTGTGGCATCTTTGCCCTTGGAGTGACAGGTCAGCTATGGATTTGTAAAGTTGCGACTGGTTTTCTGCTGGGGAGGGAGCTGAAACACAGTTTAAAGATTCTGCTGTAGGCGCACGAGAGAGGAATATGCATGATTCTAACTGCAAGAATGGTAGTTGAAATTTTAGTTTGAAGTTGCTGCAACGTGCTGTAGCTCAGAAGGTCAGAATGAGGACTGAAGGCAACCGTGGGTAGAATAAATTTGCCTAGCGCAGGCAAAACCGTGTCCTTCACATTATAAACTTTAATGCGTTCACCAAAAGGTAATTCGAGTGATCAATGTAACAACTCAAAATGTATTGTTTTTTATTTAATCATTTTTATTGATATTTTGAATATTACTAATTTCAGTAATTTATAATCTTTAATGTTTATTAGTGTCAGAAGTAGACTTACATTAACACTGCAATGGAGTTATTGTGAAAATCCCCTAGTCGCCACATTCCGGCGCCTGTTCGGGTACACCGAGGGAGAATTCAGAATGTCCAATTCACCCGTCACCATTTACCCCTCCAATTGAGAGGTGAATGGTGAAGAGCAGTTGAGTTGCTGATCAGGTTGTATGATCACAGGGTTATGTTTTGTCTCTTTAAAAAGCTACATCTGTTGTGCATGGCACCATGTAACATATGCTTCAGCTGTGAGTACTAAGCCCTATAATTTCTAGTACGTTCCCCACTTTTATTATTTTAAACTGAGAACCCCAGGTGAAGGCCCCAGGCCCATAGTGCAGGGCATGAGTGAGGCGAAACGAGAGTCACATCAATCAGCGAATTGGGTAATATTGAGGTTTTAAAATGCGTGGACATTTTGGAAGGAAGGAATGGCTGCCGATGGGGAAATGCACCATTCTATGGTCCTGGGATGGTCTCTGAGTCCGTATGAAGAGTCTTTATCAATACGGTGAGCATAAAGAGGGAGGACAAAAGGAGCATTGGGAAAGAGCGGAAGGTTTGTCGGAACAAGGAGCATTGATCAAACTTTTATTTTCTTATTCCAGGTTGTCGGTATGTGGCAATGGTGGAACTGTCGGCAGAGCAGTGTCTCCAAGTGAACACCACTAGGGCAACATGTAGATGAATTCAGGTTACACGGAGGAACAAATTCCTGAACGGAAGTTGGCCATGGTGTTAATACTTGGCTGTTGAAAGGCACCTGCGGGGCCGTGGGTGGTGAGGGGGAAAGAAAGGAAGAAGAAAGCTTAAAGCAGTCACCATGACGTCCTCGTCTCTTCGGAGGCAGATGAAAAACATTGTGAACAATTATTCAGAGGCCGAGATAAAAGTCCGAGAGGCCACATCAAACGACCCGTGGGGTCCCTCCAGTTCGCTGATGGCTGAAATCTCCGACCTGACGTACAATGTGGTGGCTTTCTCTGAGATCATGAGCATGATTTGGAAACGCCTCAATGACCATGGGAAGAACTGGCGTCATGTCTACAAGGCTCTGATGCTGATGGACTACTTGATCAAAACGGGCTCTGAGCGTGTGGCACAGCAGTGCAAGGAAAATGTCTTTGCCATTCAGACGCTGAAGGACTTTCAGTATATTGATCGGGATGGGAGGGATCAAGGTACTAGCTCCTATTTCTAATATTTTTTCTTCAGACTTGAAATACAATGCGTTGGGGTGGGAAGTGCAGAGCAGAGGAAAGGTTGATTTGTCTAGCTCAGGGTCTGTTGACTTCTATTGCAAAGTGCATGGCCAGATAAGAAAGTTGTGACAACATCCACAGCACGCTCTGTGAGGACAACCAGATTCAAGGAGACCGCAGTTGCTGGCAGCATATTTAACCTCTGTGAGTTGACAGTATCACACTTTGGTGCAATTCTCAGATGAAGATCCAAATATGAGGGCTTCTTCCCAGCCGTAACAATTCCTGCCCTATAGGTTTTAATATAAATTTATTGCAATTCAGAAACATTCCAATCTGAATGTGTTTGCTCCACTGAGAATTCCTTTCCAGGTCTCTTTTTTAAAAAAAAAAACCTAAGGTGCATGACCTTTTTAAATAACATGGGCGCTGTCAAACATTTAGTGGCTTGAGCGAGACCTGGGAAATCTCACCCTAACTGTGGCTGGGAGGTGTCAGTGGTGGGGGTCAGTGACCATAGCTGTGTGTGGGGTTGTGGTAGTTTGTGGGACTTGCCAGGATGTAAAAGTGGAAACATAACACAGTTTCTTGGGTGGGAGCAGGAAAAGGAGTTTCAGTTGACATAAATGTTTTGGAATCACTCGCGATTGAACATGGGAATTGTGAAATAAAAAGATCACTGTTGCTCTCATTCACCGCCTACCTCCCTGTCGTGACATGATACAAGGATAATGGAGTTACTGATTAATCCCAGTGATCAATCTCTTTTAATTTCAAGAACCCAATTTGTTTCCAATTAGGGGGCAATTTAGCGTGGCCAATCCACCTACCCTGCAGATTTTTGGGTTGTGCGGGTGAGACCCACACAGACACGGGGAGAATGTGCAAACTCCACATGGACAGTGACCCAGAGCTGGGACTGAACCCGGGCCGTCAGCGCTGTGAGGCAGCAGTGCTAACCATTATGCCACCGTGCTGCCCTCGATGATCAATCTCTACCCATGAGTCTACGAGACTCCCACATGAGGTCAGACGAGAC
Source organism: Scyliorhinus canicula (assembly GCF_902713615.1). Lineage (NCBI taxonomy): Eukaryota > Metazoa > Chordata > Chondrichthyes > Carcharhiniformes > Scyliorhinidae > Scyliorhinus > Scyliorhinus canicula. Next base: position 2,804,502 of record NC_052168.1, on the reverse strand, counting down.
TCGGGCGCCCCCCGTGGTGGAGAATTTCCATTGGTCCAAACTCCTCATTGCTCCCAAGCTCCATTCTCCATGTTATGTCCCCAATTCCACGCATACTGTGTCCCCCAAGGTGTTCTTTTCTGAAAGAAGTTTGTCTGACTTGCTCATGAACTGCTTCCACCCTCACCGTGGGTGTTTTCCTTCACGCATGGGATGTGCCAGCCTCATCTTTAGCTCCAGAGGGTCAAAACCTGCTGACCCCCATTGGTCCTTGCTCCCATTTAACAGTTTCACTTCCTATTAATTGTCACTGAGTAATGTTCGGAGTGACTCTCCAACTGTTCCCCTTTCAAGGCTATTTCTAGTGCCCTGCACACTCTGACAGCTGAATGCTGTGTGTAACAGTGGATAGTACCTTGAGCTTGCTGGGCTATTGGGAGAGCTTATTGCACTTGGTTCTCATTTCTCCCATGCTTTTATGTAGAGATGCAGCATCGGGGTACCTGTGGATGATATTTTTTGACATGCCTCCAGTCTGAATGGTGTATGTCACAAGCTTGAGAGCGCATTGAGTGTGTAATGAACATGCCCCATGTGTCACTTCCCCCACTGCAGCAACCATCCTGTGACATTTAGTTAGTATCACAGTAGAGGTTCTGTGTTTTATTTTGGGGGGGGGGGGAGGGAAGGAAGATAAAGGGCAATGAATCAGCAACAGCAACGCTCCGTTTAGAATTGGAAACGGTCCCCAGGCACTTCTTAGAAGAGCAGAATCAAGCAAAAAACACGGAGTCAAAGAAGACGTGTTAATTTAAAGGCTTGATTAAAGAGGTAGAGTTAGGAGCAGCTTAAATTCGGAACAAGGGGGAGAATTATAGAGATGCAATCTCAGAGCTTGCAACTTGGGATGGCTGACACCATGACCACCAGTGATGGGGTGAAGTTGTGGATCCGAAAGATTAGGAATGCTCCTTGAAGACTGTCCTGAGGATTTTCAGGTGGTGGGTGAAAATTGTAAGTTTGTACCACCATCCTGAATTGTCCTTTATAATCAGTTTTATACAGTGACAGCTTATTCAGTTAATTAACATGAAAAGCTTCACTGATCATAATGTAGTAGATTTCAGACACTGTGCAGTGGAGGCTTTGCAATCCATTCGCAATCATTGGTTATGGAGCTGAGCTAACCATGTTTTCTTTGATATAAATTTAGAGTACCCAATTATTTTTTAAAAATAAGGAACAATTTAGCGTGGCCAATCCACCTAACCTGCACATCTTTGGGTTGTGGGGGTGAGACCCAGGCAGACACAGGGAGAATGTGCAAACTCCACACGGGCAGTGACCCAGGGCCGGGATCGAACCCAGGTCCTCAGCGCCGTGAGGTATCAGTGCTAACCACTGCGTCACCGTGCCGCCCCCTAACAAGTTGCTACATCTTCACTGCTCCCTCAGAATGCATTTGTATATTGGATGTCTCTCACCATCTTGTCCCACAGTTGGTTGAATTTGAAGTTTTTATTTGTTATTTTTACCTTTGCATTTGTCTGTCGACTTGCAGGGACCAGAATTCAGACTGTCTAGGCTAGCGCCTAAACGAGCTTGTCTTTGTTTTTTTGTTAACTTTCTCCCTCCTGTCATCCGCTGACGTCCAACTTGGATTATGCTGTTACAACTTTGACCCGTTCTCATCCAGGCAGTTTGTGTCTCCTGATAGCAATGGGGTAATGGCTGCAGTCGGCTTTGTTGTGCATGATCTGGCTTTAACTCAAGTTCATGGACATGCCTTCCAGCATGGTTCACTGAGTAACAATAAGAAATGGGATCCTCAATGTCTTTGTCCCTGTAATGCTCCCCAACCCCCCCAAACCCACACACACACATTATAATTTAACTCCCCCACCTGGTTTGAGATGAGTGAACTTGGTGCAGGTCCAGATGGATGCTGGGACTTCCCAATCAGACTGGCTCCATGTTATGTCAGTGACTGTACCCCTTTCCAGTTTATTCCAAACTGAATTGTAGAGATGGCACCTTCATGGGTTGAATTGGATTTCTTCTATTTCTGGCGTCAGGAGCACCCTGTATAGATACATCCCATAATATCAGAACAAAAAAAAAATCAAAGCCTGTCTCTCTAACCTAGCATCTAACTACATCGTAAACTCGTCCAATATCCAAAAATGTGCAGGGTAGGTGGATTGGCCATGCTAAATTGCTCCTTAGTGTCCAACAGTTAGGTGGGGTTGCAGAGATTAGGGCAGGGGGTTGGACCCAAGTGGGGTGCTCTTTCGGAGGGCCGGTGCAGACACGATGGGCTGAATGGGCTCCTTCTGAACCGAAGGGATTCTATGACTCTTTGATTTCAAATGTGAACCCCATCCTTTAAATCTCCTCAGCATGAAGGTGAGTGACCAGTGATGCTGCTTTTGGCCTGATCTTCCATATCGTGGGATCTTTTAAATCCACCCAATCAGGGAGACGGGACTTGGAGTTTAATGATTGATCCAAAGGGAAGCTCTTCTGACATTGCAAAATGTTTGGCCTAGATTCTTGACAGCAGTGAGGTGAGGGTTGAATGTGTAACCTTTTCATTTGGAGGTAAGCGTGCCCGGCTGACACTAATGTGGTGAGGCTTGGAACTAGGTTCCCCATTTAAATGCTTTGGTCTATATGTGTTTCCTGTACTCTGTCCCAGCTATCAGAGAGCTTTTTTATACCCGTCTTTTATAATCTGTCTTTAAACAAATGCCTGAAGCCTTATGAATTGCAGGAAGTACTGGTTATGCTCAGTCTTGTTGATGGGATGGTGTTTATTTGTTGTGGGATGCCGGTTCCTTTCTTTAAGCTGCATTGCTGTGAAGTGTAGTCATAACCATTGTAATCCATTCCCTCCAAATCAGGTATTAATGTGCGGGAGAAATCAAAGCAGCTCATTGCGTTACTGAAGGATGACGAGAGGCTTCGGGTCGAGCGCAGTCACGCGCTGAAGACAAAAGAGCGAATGTCAAGTGTGACGACCGCGGTGGGCAGCAATAACCAGATCATGTTCGGGCGCGGCTCCAGCCACCCAAACTTGTCCACGAGCCAGTCAGATGAGTGTGGCAAAGTGGGCGGATCGCCTGCTTCTTACCATGGCTGTAAGTGTTCATTTTGCACAATGTGTGTGTGTGACATCAAGCCTGGTTTCATATACTAGAGCTTATTTCCATCTTGCACTGTGTTGCCCAGTAGCAGCTTCTAACTAGCCCTGGGTGTGGCTATAGCGACAATCTTTTGGCCACATGCAACTCTCTCAGTGTAGGTAAATAATCTTCGCCCGTGTATATTTACTCAATAAACCTGTTCCGTCATTCAGTAACCAAGCAAGTCGAGCACTCCGAACCATCAAAACAAATTGACTATTTTACCAACAAAACACAAAAAGGTTACGTTTCACATGAATGTGTGTGCAATTGAGAGTATTGATCTATTGGCCACAGACTGGTTAGCAACCAGGGTTAAAAAGGTTCATGGCATAGGGACAGGTTGCATAAACTTGGTTTGTATTTCCTAAGTGTGGAGTGATTGTCGGATGATCAAAGTAAAGTGTTTCAGGCTATTGCTCAGAAAATTGCAATTGTGTATTATCCACTTCTGACAGCAGCCTGGGACTTTAGGTGGGAAGCTTCAGTGATATCTTGGAGAGTGTGACTTCAACGCGGATGGAGAGACTGGACTGGACTTTCCTCACAATGTTACATCTGTCTGTTGCACGTTTCTCTGTGTCTGCAGCAACTTCACCGAAGATCTCCTCCGAACTGGAGCAGACGCGGCCTCAGACAAGTGGGGAAGAGGAGCTGCAGCTGCAGTTAGCACTGGCCATGAGTCGGGAAGAGGCTGAACAGGTACCCGGGGCTGGGAAAACAAACACTGGGGGATCCGGGGGGCAGCTGTGTTTCACATTCTGCTCCCAATTCAACGATATTGCAATGAGGTAACAAATAAACTAATGGGTGGGGAACTAAAGTTGATTTTTGTCAAGGGAGTATAGGGGGGGAGAGCTTCCTTGAACATAAATTAGCTTTTGCTCATAATGAAAATGAAAATCGTTTATTGTCACAAGTAGGCTTCAAATGAAGTTACTGTGAAAAGCCCCTAGTCGCCACATTCCGGCGCCTGTTCGGGGAGGCTGGTACGGGAATTGAACCGTGCTGCTGGCCTGCCTTGGTCTGCTTTCAAAGCCAGCGATTTAGCCCTGTGCTAAACCAGCCCCATGCTGCTGATTCAATTATTCCGTCTATACTGAGCTATGTCAGCATAATTGGATGTTCAATAATCTAAATTTGGGGACATAAATAGCAAAAGTGGAAATATGGGAAGACAGTTGTGTGGCGATATTGTCACTGGACTAGTAATCTGGAGGCCCAGAGTAATGCTCTGGAGATACTGGTTCATAGCCCACAACGGCACCTGGTGGAATATTCTGGATTATAAGGCTGGAATAATGCCCTGGTAGAAGTTCCTTTTCTAGTCAACTCCTATTCCCCACTCCCACCGTACGAGAAAAGTTTTTCAGAAACTCCAAATACATCATGTCCACCAGCATCTGAAGGGTTAATGTTTTGGGTAAAACCCTTCAATGTTTATCTGTTGGTGGCAGTACGGTGGCATGGTGGTTGGCATGGGTGCTTCGCAGCTCCGGGGTCCCGGGTTCGATTCCCGGCTGGGTCACTCCCCGTGTGTGCGTGGGTTTCCTCCGGGTGCTCCGGTTTCCTCCCACGGTCCAAAGGATGTGCGGGTTGGGTGGATTGGCCATGCTAAATTGCCCGTAGTGTCCTAAAAAAAAAGTAAGGTTAAGGGGGGGGGGTGGTTATAAAAAAAAAAAATGTTTATCTGTTGGATGCTGACTGACCAGCCGTTTGATTGTAGTCTCCCTTCTGTTTCGGTTGTCCTCACCACTGCTGTGTCGATATCTCCACACGAGACGGAAATTTGAAGTTTAACCTTCGTTTACATTGAGCTGTTTTGTTACAGTCCCAAGTGTCGATCACAGTGAATGAGTATCTGTTTTGCTGTCACGTCTGCACTTTCAATTAGAATGGGAGTTGGGTTCATTTTAATGACGTGAAGTTGTGGTGGGTGGGGGGGGGGGGGGGTGGGGGGTGGGGGGGGGGGGGGGGGGGGTGGGGGGGGGGGGTCTGAATGGAAGAATCTGGTTAACCTGCGAGGCCTGATGTTAATTTCCAGTACGTGCACGTTACCCACCCTTGCTGATTTGCTGGGATCATAGGGATCCAATCGAGGGGCACTGCAGTGCAGGTTTGTTGTGATACAAAATGTTTAGTGACATTCTTGGTGTTTTTCCTCCTTGCCCATATAGATTTTCAAAAGTGCCACAACAGCTGGCAGCCAGCCAAGGAACACAGTGATGACCCTGAGTGCACAGGTAGGACTGTTTGGTACTGATGATTAACAAGAACAGACTCAATAGCTGATGGCGAGTAGCCATGAATGGGAGGGTGAGCCACATTGCGTCTGGGTTTCCTGGGACATGAATCACAAAATGTCAGTATGCAGGTACAGCAAGTGATTAGGAAGGCAAATGGAATGTTACTATTTATTTCCAGGGGAATAGAATATAAAAGTTGCAAAGTTTTACTGCAGCCGGTCAGGGCTTTGGCGAGGTCACATCTAGACACTGTACAGTTGTGGCCTCCTTTATTTGAAAAAAATATATAGTTGCATTAGAATCAGGAAGGTTCATATAACTCATTCCTTGGGTGAAGGGTTTATCTTATGAAGAAAGTTTGAACAAGTTTAGATTTATTGTCACTGTACCGAGGTTCAGAAATGTATTGTTCTGTGCACAGTCCAGGCAGATCGTTCCATACATGAAAAACATAAATACACTGTGTAAATACATAGACACAGGCATCGGATGAAGCATACGGAGTGTAGTGCCACTCAGTAGAGAAGATGTGTGAAGAGATCAGTTCAGTCCATAAGAGGGTCATTCAGGAGTCTGGTAACAGCGGGGAAGAAGCTATTTTTGAATATGTTGGTGTGTGTTCTCAGACTTTTGTATCTTCTGCCCGATGGAACAGATTGGAAGAGAGAACAACCCGGGTGGGAGGGGTCTTTGATTATGCTGCCCACTTTCCCCAGGCAGCGGGAGGTGTAGACAAGAGTCAATGAATGGGAGGCGGGTTTGTGTGATGGACTGGGCTGTGTTCATGACTCTGTTGTTTCTTATGGTCTTGGGCTGAGCAGTTGCCTTACGAGGCTGTGATGTAGCCAGATAGGATGCTTTCTGTGATGCACCTGTAAAAGTTGGTAAGAGTCAATGTGGATATGCTGAATTTCCTTAGCTTCCTGAGGAAGTATAGGCATTGTCGTACTTTCTTGGTGGTCGTGTCGACGTGGGTGGACCAGGACAGATTGTTGGTGATGTGCACACCTAGGAATTTAAAGCTGTCAACCATCTCCACCTCAGTCCCATTGATGCAGACAGGTCCGTGTACAACATTTCGCTTCCTGAAGTCAATGTCCAGGTCTTTAGTTTTGCTGACATTGAGGGAGAGATTGTTGCCGTTACACCTCCACTAAGTTCTCTCTAATCTCCCTCCTATATCCTGACTCATCGTTCTTCGAGATCCGACCCACTACGGTTGTGTCATCAGCAAACCTGTAGATGGAGCCGAACTTTACCATAAAGCTGTGTGTGTATAGGGAGTATAGCAGGGGGCTAAGTATATATAAACAGGAATCTAAGCCTAGTGTTGAGCCTATACCCGTTAGAGTTTCTAAGAATGTGAGGTGATCTTATTGAAACATATAAGATTCTGAGGAAACTTTAGGTGGACACTGAGAGAATGTTTTCTCTTATGGGGGAGACTAGATCTAGGGGACATAATTTAAAATATTTAGGAGTCTCCCATTTAAGACTAAGATGAGAATATTTTTCTGAGGGTGGTTAGTATGTAGAGTTCTCTTCCCCAGGGCACATTGGCGGCTGGGTCACTGAATTTATTCCAGGCTAAATTAGATAGATTCTTGATAGACAGGCGAGGTGAGGATTGTTTTTGGGGTGGTGGAGAGGTCAGACAGGAAAATGGAGCAGAGACCACCACCATTTCAGCCATGATCTTATCGAGTGGCAGAGCAGACTCGAGGGGCCACATGGTCGATACCTGCTAGGTCCTATGGCCCCGTGATATGGAAACCGGGCACAATGTAAAATCCCAAATGTGTATCCATCTGCTATTTATGTACAGGCATCACACTTGCCCCCGAGGCAGACTTATCTTGAATTATTTTTTTAAAAATGCTTCTGCGTTGCACCAGAAGACTGAACAGCCTAGTCTAATATGTGGGTTTCCTGCATCAAGTAGCCATTAACCACAGTTTGCAGTCACTTGAGTTTAGTTCTAATTGTTACGGCAAGATCAGCTTAAGCATGGCTGCACCTCGGGAAGAGAATAATGCATTGATATAAAAAATGGGCGTTATTGTGATCACCTGTATGTTGTTGCTTTGTTTATTGAGGATTTATTCTGTGATGCAAAGGTAATCTCCCACCCCTGTTGCATATTCTTCTTCATTAAGAATGAGGCATGCGTTTGCTGCGTGGAATTTACAGGCTGTGTTCAGCACAAGACAAATTACTTCATTAAACTTTTCATGTGGTCTCAACTTTCATTCTGTGATTGATTTTTACTGCTCCAAGTTGAGAACTGATGCTGGGAAGTGGTGCAATTTTCTCCTCAGTGGTCCGTATTGGCAGGACGTACTCGCCACTTGGGTTCACGGCAAAGCTCTCGTTGGGCTCACCAACTTGCCGTGGCCTCGACCTCAGAAGCAGCCCTTCCTGCAACGGCGAGAGATCCTCCTTTTGCAGCAGCCGTCCCGTGGTCTCTTACTAACTTTCAAAACAACTTTTATCCCGTTAAGCTTTCAAGAACTGAATCAATGCTCGTTTTGCTTTGAATGCTTAAGAGTCAGCAAACTGAGATCCCAGGTTGGAAGGGTACAATCTTCATGAATTTGCACAACGGGGTTTGCTTACACTTAAACTGAAACAGATATCTTGGAATACAAAATGTGTCCCTTTTTCTGTTTTACTCCCACCACCAACCCCAGCAGCTAACCTTACCTGCAATGACCATGATTTAAATTGAGCAGTTAAACACCACAATGTCATCCTTGAGAAAACATGTTGGGAAGATGTCGTCTTCTCAATTTCTTGATGTCTCTGTAGTTTGAGCTTTATCCCAATGTGTGTGTGTCCAGGCCTTTTCGTAAGCAGAAACTCTTTTTACGAAACAATATCTGTCCTCGTGCAACATCCAACCCTGCAGTGAGCTGTTAACCAGAGAGTACATATGGACGGCATGGTGGTGCCGTTGTTTGCACTGCTGCATCATGTTCGATCCCGGCCCCAGGTCACTCCCTGTGTGGAGTTTGCACATTCTCCCCGTGTCTGCGTGGGTCTCACCCCAACAACTCAAAAAAAAATGTGCAGGGTAGGTGGATTGGCCACGCTAAAATTGCCTCTTAATTGGGAAAAAAAATATTTAGGTACTTTAAATTTATTTTAAAAAACTTGAGAGTACATAAAATCTTCAACACTACCTCCCTCCAGAGGTGGAAAGTAATCTGACAGACAAATGCAACGGGCTAAATTTGAAAGGCCAGATTTATGTATCGATAAAATGTTCTGCAGAAACAAAGAAACAGCAATATAGTGGCCCACTTCAACAAGCCAAAAAAGCATCTTCGATCCCTTGAGGCCTTTTCTGAGTAAATCTCTTGGGACTGACATGGCTTCATCCTGAGAGTTTGTGACCACAGTTTCTTGTCGTCATGTATCAGTGATTTGAAAGTATGTGATTTGAAAAAGGAACTATGAGGGTCAGTGGGTTCAATGTTGTCTTTTTTTCTCAGAAGTCCTGGGAAGATTGGGGAAGTCTTGGTGAGTTGCTGTAGTTGCTTTTTGGATGGTGCACGTTGCTGTCACAGTATACTGGTGATGGGGAGAATCGACTTTGAGGAGCCTAATGATTTGTTTTTAACACGTGGAGCCAACTGAAACATATGGTTCCGCCTGTACACCTACAAATCCGGTATATCAACGTGTGACTTTTGAGAAATGAATCGATGGATAAGCAATGCATGAATGAAATTACACCCATTGCTTCCATCACCTTCCTCATAATTGTTTCTCTTGTTCCTGATCTCTGCCTTAATAGTTAAAGGGGCATTCTGGCAGCCTTTGTTAATCTGTATTCCGCGGCGTGTTCTGCACAGGCTGTTTGTTCAGATGGTTTGTGCTGCACGTGAGTCTCCTCCCGTTTTGTTTCCCTCTGCCTTGTGGCCAAGCCATTTGAGTTGAGATTTGGGCTTCGGTTACGTGTGTAGGTTGGAGAAGGTAAGGCTGTTCAGAGGAGATTTGGTAGAGCTGCTCCAAGATCACAAGGAGTCTGGACAGAGTAGATCGATAAACTGTTCCTATTGGTGGAAGGATTTATAACTGGAGGAAACTGACTTAAGGTGATTAGCAAAAGAAGTAACTTTTTTATACATAGTTAGTGGTTAAGATCTGGAATGCACTGCCTGAGAGGGTAGTGGAGGAAGATTTGATCATGGGTGTGGCAAAGGAGCGAGACTGTTCTGTAACCATGAGATTTTATTGTCCTTTGTCATATACAGGGGCTGAATTAGCACAGTGGGCTAAATGGCTGGCTTGTAATGCAGAACAATGCCAGCAGGGCGGGTTCAATTCCCATACTGGCCTCCCTGAGCAGGTGCCGGAATATGGTGACTAGGGGCTTTTCACAGTAACTTCATTGAAGCCTACTCGTGATAATTTATTATTATTCATCGCAGAAAGAGTGGAATGAAATGTCTGGATGTTCATGCTGTCAGCTGGGGGAACAGATCAGAGCTGTGCTGGATTCTGATTCTTCCCAGCTGGAAGTTGGAGGCAGCTCCAGTTGACTGAAGGTCATCTCCCAAGAGTTTGAATGTCATTGATCTCCCTGACATGCCTTCCAATCCATCCTGGATCATTTGTGAAGGCTTTTGTCACTCGAGGGTTGCATGAGAGCTGTGGTGAGGCATGTGGGACTAGCACAGACAATTCAGTCTTCCCAGGAGGCTTGAGGTACAGACAGGTGAGGGTTAAGGCTGTACGGGAAGAATGAGCAAGAAGGAATTCTCCTAAACACCTTGTTTATCAGCCAGGATGTGGCTAGTTAGTCTGACTTACCAGCTGCCTGATTAAACCTCCCTGACGAGCAGCTGAAGAGGGCTGGCGTACTTCCTAATGAGGAAAGCAACCTCATTTAAGCAACTGAAGGCATGTCTGACCCACAGCGCCGCCATGGGTGGGGCAAGGAGGCAAGTTCCAAATGCACTCCAGCCGGATCAGAGACTGAATGCTGCGCTGTCGGCACCAATCGATCCACACTGGCCATCCAGCCAACCGGCCCCTGAAGGAACATGGAAAACATAGAACATAGAAAATCCAGCACAGAACAGGCCCTTCGGCCCACAATGTTGTGCTGAACTTTTGTCCTAGATTAAGAACCAATCAATCTGCATCCCAGCATTCTACCCTAATCCATGTACCTATCCAATAGCCACTTGAAGGTCCCTAATGTTTCCGACTCAACTACTTCCACAGGCAGCGCATTCCATGCCCCCACTACTCTTTGGATAAAGAACCTACCTCTGACTCTTGAGTTGCTGTGGCAACTTACACTTTCACATGCAGATTGCAGTCCAGAGCTGTGGATAGTGATGGTAGAGCCTCCAATTCTCTTACAATCACTCGGCTGACTGGGAATCTCTCCCGCTCTTGCCACCAGTCATTGGCATAAATTGGACGGATTGGCAGGTTGCCACTAGCCGCGATGTGAACCCACCTCCCTTGGCCATCAAGTCCTGGGCTGCAGGGCAGCACGGTGGCCTAGTGGTTAGCACAACCGCCTCACGGCGCTGAGGTCCCAGGTTCGATCCCGGCTCTGGGTCACTGTCCGTGTGGAGTTTGCACGTTCTCCCCGTGTCTGCGTGGGTTTCGCCCCCACAACCCAAAAATGTGCAGAGTAGGTGGATTGGCCACGCTAAATTGCCCCTTAATTGGAAAAAATAATTGGCTAATCTAAATTTATAAAAAAAAAAGTCCTGGGCTGGGACTTGAACCTGGAGCTTCTACTCGATGGAAGGGCTGCTACCCACTGCACCACAACACCTCCACCTGCAGTCCAGCAGTTGTTCCTGGCAGTGGTAATGGCCAGACAGTGTGTGGTAGGAAACAACTTTGCTAGTCGTCAGATTTGGATACACTTTCTGTCTGGTCAGTGTTATAGAACATAGAACAGTACAGCACAGAACAGGCCCTTCAGCCCTCGATGTTGTGCCGAGCAATGATCACCCTACTCAAACCCACGTATCCACCCTATACCCGTAACCCAACAAACCCCCCCCCAACCTACTTTTTTATTAGGACACTACGGGCAATTTAGCATGGCCAATCCACCTAACCCGCACATCTTTGGACTGTGGGAGGAAACCGGAGCACCCGGAGGAAACCCATGCACACACTGGGAGGACGTGCAGACTCCGCACAGACAGTGACCCAGCCGGGAACCGAACCTGGGACCCTGGAGCTGTGAAGCATTTATGCTAACCACCATGCTACCGTGCTGCCCCTAATGTCCTAATCTCTCCTTTGCATTTAATCAGTTCTTCGCTTGTTACTGTGCCACAGATTTCCATTTTGAGCCACAATCTGCAGATTAAACTTCATTGACTTGCAGCGAGTGTCGCTTTATCTTAAAATTGGGGACCAGGTTGTAAAATGGTAACCCTGGGCGTTCTGCCCTCTGGTGCAGCTCACTGAGAATAATTACCAGGTCAACGAGGTCTCTTCAGGTGATTTGCTGCATGAATGAATATTTCAACAAACAGTCTCGCTGCTGATTACTATCGATTCCTCATTCCTTCTCCCCCCCCACCCACCCCCCTTATTGGATTTGATTATTCTGACTCAATAAATTGTGTACTTTTTGCCGATCTGTGCTGCCATATTAGGGAATCTCTTTTCACAAACGCTTTGGTTACGTGCTGCTCCCACTGCGTGTGTTTAGCACAAGGTGTTAAGGTTTTATTGCGGCTGTCTGTTTCATATATTGAACAAATTGGGCGGTAGGCAGCTGCACTAATCTTCCCCCCCCCCCCCCAAAACTGCGTTTGGGTGGGGCACTTCAACCTGAATTCCACCCCCCACCTACGTTTTTACACTAAAATATTTGAATCTGAGCCTGAGATCTGTCTCCCCAAATGACCTTGTTTGTCTTCTAAAATGTGTTGTACTTTTGAGCGATATATTCTACTGTTAAAACATTCAATCCAAAAATGTGCAGGTTAGGACTGGCTATGGTAAATTGCCCCTTAGTGTCCAAAGATGTGCAGGTGAGGTGGGTTACGGGGATAGGGTGGGGTAGTGGGCCTAGATAGGGTGCTCTTTTGGAGGATCGGTGCAGACACGAGGGGCCAAATGGCCTCTTCCTGCCCTGTAGGGATTCTACTAGGCTGCAGTCCTGAACTGATGTTTCTCCCGCAGGAAGTGGTCATTTGTCGATGCAGCCACCGATCGTCAACAGAGTGGCCATTTGCAGTGGAATCTTGTCCCTTTTCTGACCCAATGCTTCCTTCCCAGCAAGTGTGTTTGGGTCGGCGTTCAAAATGGGACGGCGGAGTGATTTATTCACCATTTCCCATCCTTCACTCGGGGCCACTAATGCACGTAACGGTTTTTTAGTGTCTCCTAACACATCAGGGAAGCAAGCCTAAGTGGTCATCTTTGGCATGTACTGTGACCATACCGGAGCTCCGATTGGTAAATCGCGTCTTTGGATTAGTTTTGCTCGTGCTAATGGGGACGGCTTAAACTTTGAAGGGGTGTGGAAACCATAGTCAGGGAGCAATACCAAGGTACAGTACTGTAGCACAAGAGTAGAGAATAGTAAGTTAATAGGTGGGGTCAGAATCGGGGAGAGAGAAAGCAGTAAAGTAAATCAGGGTTGCTGTGCATGTGCGTGACTGTACAAGAGTGTTTAATCAGATTGATGAGTTACTGGTGCAGATTGTCATGTGGAAATAAGATGTGCAGGTTAAGCGGATTGGTTATGATGAAAGAAATTGCCCCATAGTGTCCAGCGATATGCAGGTTAGATTACGGGGATGGAGCATGTGATGGGGCCTGGGTGGGGTGGTCCTTCAGAGGATCGGTGCAGACTCAATGGGCCGAATGGCTTTCTCTGCGCTGGAGGAATTCTATACTTTATGTTTGACCTGGTTCATGGGAATGAGGGGGGGCCAAGTGGATTAAGTATCAGCAGGAGAACATTTATGGGTCAGTGTTCGTTGAATCATTTTTTTTTAGCAAAGGACAAATAACAATCCAGAGTAAGAATAATTGACTGGGAGAAAGCCAACTTCACTGGCGTAAGAATGGACCTGGGCAGAATAAATTGGAGTTAAAGGTCGGTGGGGAAAATGGCAGCTGAACAATTGGCTACCTTCAAGGAACCGAGAGTTTGGGCACAATAAAGAAAGGTTCGGCAAACAAGTCCAAAGCTTCCTCGATGACAAAGGAGCCAGAAATTAAGATACAGAAGAAAAAGTGATGCCAGTTAGAAAATATGATTAGGAGCCAGGCTGAATATCGAAAGGGAGGTGAAAAAGCAAAAAGGGGGGGGGGGGGGGGGGGGGCAGGTGGCGTAGTGGTTAGCACTGGGACTACGGCACTAAGGACCCGGGTTCGAATCCCGGCCCTGGGTCACTGTCCGTGTGGAGTTTGCACATTCTCCCCGTGTCTGCGTGGGTTTCACCCCCACAACCCAATGATGCGTCAATTGCCCCTTAATTGGGGGGAAAAAATAATTGGGTACTCTAAATTTAAAAAAAAAGCAAAGAGGGGCTTGAAAAGACTCTGGCAGCTAACATAAAACGGAATTCCAAAGTCTTCTATAGGCATATAAATAATAAGACTAGTAAGGAGAGTAGGGCCAATAAGGGACCAAAGGGGGATTTACATATAGAGACAAGAGGGTATTCAATGAATGCTTTGCATGGCCATGGTGAAAGAGTAGGTAATTCAGACACTGGAATGGTTTAAAATGGAAGATGGTGGTATTGAATAGGCTGCCTATAAAGTTAGTATGGTACCAGGATTGGATGAGATGCGTTTCAGGATACCAGGAGAAGTGAGAGTGGAGATTGCAGTCACTGGCCATAATTTTTCAGTCTTCCTTCGACTCGGGGATGATGCCAGAGGACTGGAGAATTGCAAACTCTACACCCTTGCTCAAAAAAGTGCTTAGCAATTAAAGGCCAATCGGTTTAACTTTGGTGGAGGAGAATCCTCTCGAAACAATAATTTGGGACGAAATGAATAATCACTTGAATGAATGCAGGTTAATTAAGGAAAGCCAGCGTGGTTTTCTTAAGGACAAATGGGGTCTAACTGCCTTGCTGGAGTTTTGATGTAGAGGGTTGATGAGGGCAATGCTGTTGATGTGTTGTATGTGGATTTTCAAGAAGTGTTTGATGCAATGCCGCACAAAGACTTTTGAGCAAAGTTCTAACTAACGGAATGAAAGAACGGTAGCAACATGAAAACAAAAATGGCTGACTGACTGGTAACGCAAAGACCATGTTTTTCAGGCTGGAGGAAGGTTTTACGCAGTTTCCCATAGGTCAGAGCTTTTCCTGATATATATGAATGACCTAGACCAGGGCACAATTTCAAAGTTTGCAGATGGTGCGAAAATTGGGAAAATTGTGCACTGCAGGGAAGGATCGTGTAGAACTTCAAAAGGGCAAGACAGGTGACAGATGAAGTTCAATGCAGAGAAATGTGAAGTGGGTCCACGTTCTCCCTACCAAATCGAGAGAGAATGTTAAATGGTACAATTCTAAGGGAGGGCGCAGGATCAGAGGGACCCTGGTGCATACACAAGTCTCTGTAGGTGTCAGTACAAATTGAGGGTGTGGCTAATAAATCAGACACAACCTTCATTTAGTAGGAGTACAAGAGCATGGAGATTATGTTGAACTTGTATACAACCAGTTTTGGTCCCAGCTGGAATATTGTGCCCAGATCTGGGTGCCACACGTGTAAAGAATATGAAGGCATTGGAGAAAGTGCAGAAAAGATTCACGGAAATGGTTCCTGAGTTGAGGAACTTCAGTTATGAAAATGGATTGGAGAAGTTGAGACTGTTTTCCTTGAAGATTTGATAAGAGGTATTAAACCCACAAGGGGTCTGGACGGAGTTGACAGGGAGAAACTGTTCTCACTCATGAAAGGCTTGAGGAGAAGAAGAAGGCACAGATTTAAAGTCACTGGCAAAGGAAGCAAATAGCAGGAGGTGCAGCGAGTGGTTGGGGTTTGGAATGCTCTGCCTGAGTGCGGGGAGGCAGATTCAATCAAAGCTTTCAAACTCTTATCGGAAAAGGAAGAATGTGCAGGGGTTGCGGAGAGGCAAAGGGATGGTATCAAGGGTATTGCTCACCGGAGAGCCGGTGCAGACTTGATGGGCTGAATGGCCTCCTGTAAGGTAACAATGTTGTGATTTGTGTGGTTTGTGCAGAATGAGCAGCGTCGCCGTGGAGATGACCTGCGTTTACAGTTGGCTTTGGAGGAGAGCCGACAGAAGCTGCAAATGCCAGGCTTTGGACCCCACAGAACTGAGGTACGGCCGGGATTCATCCTTCTGACCATTCCCTTAATCCGTTACAACTATATTTGTTCATGGGATGTGGGTGTGATTTTATTGCCCATCCTAAATTGCCCAAGAGGTGGCAGTGGTGAGCCGCCGCCTTGAACCGCTGCAGTCCATGTGGTGTAGGTACACCAACAGTGCTGTTAGGGAGGGAGTTCCTGGATTGTGACCCAGGAATAATGAAGGAACCTTTCAGTTCAGGATAGTGAGTGGTTTGGAGGGATATATGAAAGTGGTGGTCCCATGCAGCTGCCACCTTTGTTCTTCTAGGTGGTAGAGATTGCCGCCTCAGAAGGTGCTATCAAAGGAGCTTGAGTTGCTGTTGCGCAGCTTATACATGGTGCACACGGCTGCCACTGAGCATCACTGGTGGAGGGAGTGGATGTTGAAGGTTGCAGATGGGGTGCCAATGAATTTGTCCTGAACGGTGTCGAGCTTCTTGAGTGTTCTTGGAGCTGCACTCACCCAGGCAAGTGGGGAGTATTCCATTACACTCTTGACTTGTGCCTTACAGATGGTGGATAGGCTTTTGGGGGGGGGGGGGGGGGGGGGGGGGGGGGGGGGGCTCAGGCGGTGAGTGACTCACCACAGAATTCCCAGATTCTGACCTTTTGTAGCCATAGTATTTATATGGCCAGTCGGGTTCAGTTTCTAGTCACTGACCCCCAGGATGTTGATTGTGGGGGATCCAGCGATGGCAACGCCGTTGAATGTCTTGGGGAGATGGTTAGATTCTTTCTTGTTGGAGATGGTCATTGCCTGGCAGTTGTGTGGTGTGAATGTAAGTTGCCACTTGTCAGCCCCAAGCCTGGATATTGTCCAGGTCTTGCTGCATTTGGACAAGGACTGCTTCATTATCTGAGGAGTTGTGAATGGTGCTGAACATTGTGCAGTCATCCGCAAACATCCCCACTTCTGACCTGATGATGGAAGGAAGGTCATTGATGAATCAGCTGAAGATGGTTGGGGCCAAGGACACTACCCTGAGGAACTCCTGCAGTGATGTTCTGGAGCTGAGATGATTGACCTCCAACCACCACAACCATCTTCCTTTGTGCCGGGTATGACTCCAGCCAGCGGAGAGTTTTCCCCGATTCCCATTGACTCCAGTTTTGTTAGGGCTCCTTGATGCCACACTCGATCAGATGCTGCACTGATGTGAGGGGCAGTCACTCTCACCTCATCTCTTGAGTTCAGCAATTTTGCCCATATTTGGACCAAGGTTATAACGAGATCAGGAGTTGAGTGATCCTGGCGGAACCCAAACTGAGCACCAGTAGAGCAGGTTATTGCAAAGTAAGTGTTGTTTGGTACCACAATTGACAACCCGCCATCATTTTGTCGATGACTGAAAGTAGACTGATGGGGTGGTAATTAGCCATGTTGGATTTGCCCTGATTTTTGTGGATGGGACATGGGTGGTTTCCATGTTGCTGGATAGATGTCAATGTTGTCGCTGTTCTGGAACAGCTTGGAACATGTCCTTTGGCTATTGGGTGGCTGGGAACACATTGGAATAATAATTGCATTAATAGCACCATTGCTTTGTCTCAGGTTAGTTTTGCAACAGATTACATGGCATTGTTAGTCTGCAGTTATTCTGGGTCAATGACTATCCACAAACTATTCCGATCAGTCAAACCCGTTTGTGATAATCAGGCTTTAAGAGAAGCCCTGGCTCCTTTGAACTATCCATGGAATCTTGAACATCTCCTGTACAAGTAAACAGGAAGCGTCCAGCAGTGCAGCATTCCCTCTACTGACCATCCGGCAGAGCAGCGCTCCCTCTGCGCTGACCCTCCGGCAGAGCAGCGCTCCCTCAGTACTGACCCTCTGACAGTGCGGCACTCCCTCATTACTGACCCACTGACAGTGCGGCACTCCCTCATTACTGACCCACTGACAGTGCGGCACTCCCTCAGTAGTGACCCTCTGACAGTGCACTGCTCCCTCAGTACTGACCCTCTGACAGTGCGGCACTCCCTCCGCACTGACCCTCTGACAGTGCAGTTCTCCCTCAGTACTGACCCTCTGACAGTACAGCACTCCCTCTACTGACCATCCGGCAGAGTAGCGCTCCCTCCGCACTGACCCTCTGACAGGGCAGCACACCTTCAGTTATGAGCGCCTCTCAGTGCCGCACACCTTCAGCACTGACCCACTGACAGTGCAGTGCTCCCTCAGTACTGACTCTCTGACAGTGCGGCACTCCCTCAGTACTAACCCTCTGACAGTGCAGCACTCCCTCAGTACTAACCCTCTGACAGTGCAGCACTCCCACAGTACTGACCCTCTGACAGTGCAGCACTCCCTCAGTACTGACCCTCTGACAGTGCGGCACTCCCTCAGTACTGACCCTCTGACAGTGCGGCACTCCCTCAGTACTGACACTCTGACAGTGCAGCACTCCCTCAGTACTGACCCTCTGACAGTGCGGCACTCCCTCAGCACTGACCCACTGACAGTGCAGTGCTCCCTCAGTACTGACTCTCTGACAGTGCGGCACTCCCTCAGTACTACCCTCTGACAGTGCAGCACTCCCTCAGTACTACCCTCTGACAGTGCAGCACTCCCACAGTACTGACCCTCTGACAGTGCAGCACTTCCCTCAGTACTGACCCTCTGACAGTGCGGCGCTCCCTCAGTACTGACCCTCTGACAGTGCGGCACTCCCTCAGGTACTGACACTCTGACAGTGCATGCACTCCCTCAGTTACGACCCTCTGACAGTGCAGGCACTCCCTCAGTACTGACCCTCTGACAGTGCGGCACTCCCCTCAGTACTGACCCTCTGACAGTGCGGCACTCCCTCAGTACTGACACCTCTGACAGTGCAGCACTCCCTCAGTACTGACCCTCTGACAGTGCGGCACTCCCTCAGTACTGACCCTCTGACAGTGCGGCACTCCCTCAGTACTGACCCTCTGACAGTGCGGCACTCCCTCAGTACTGACCCTCTGACAGTGCGGCATCCCTCAGTACTGACCCTCTGACAGTGCGGCACTCCCTCAGTACTGACCCTCTGACAGTGCGCGCTCCCTCAGTACTGACCCTCTGACAGTGCGGCACTCCCTCAGTACTGACCCTCTGACAGTGCGGCACTCCCTCAGTACTGACCTCTGACAGTGCGGCACTCCCTCAGTACTGACCCTCTGACAGTGCGGCACTCCCTCAGTACTGACACTCTGACAGTGCGGCGCTCCCTCAGTACTGACCCTCTGACAGTGCGGCACTCCCTCAGTACTGACACTCTGACAGTGCAACATTTCCTCCGCGCTGACCCTCCTGCAGTGCAGCATTCACTCTGCGCTGACTGGAAGGTGTAATCGTACCATGACGAGTTTACATAGGAGGCTGCCATTATACCTGTACACGGGTACAGGAATTTAGAATTAATGTAAAGATACCTCCGAATCAGCCAGATAAGTTAAATATGTGTTCTCTTGTGGTGCATTTGTACAGACTGCTTTACTGGATCTGACAGACTCTACACCATCTCCCCTGACACACAAATCTGATCCCTGGGGAACACCATTGCCATCAGCATCCACTGCCAAGCCTGACCCATGGGCAGCTGTGTCCTGTCCAGCATCTACTGACCCTTGGAAGCAAATGGGTAAGATCTTTTGGAATTGTTTTGCCTCAGATCTTTGTTTTTATAGTGAGACCTGTGCCATGTCACCGCCTAAATCAGAAACCTAACGTTACATTAGTAACCAGAATATTTAATGTTCAATCAAACCGCAGAATTGGTAAGGGTTTGATGCTGAGCTCTTGTAGGGGCTGTACTGGGTGTATTACAATGGGCCTGGGTAGCTCCTGCCCAGTTATCCTTGGGCAGGGTATCGGTGAAAGACCCCTCGTGAGTGCTTTCGAAGGAGAGAGGAAGGATGTTGGTCACTGGGTTAGAATTCCGACCGCCATCTTCAAAGACTTTGGAGAGGAATACTTTGGGAACTGCTACAGTCACCGTATTCTTTTTTTTTTGTCAATTCGGGGACAATTTAGCGTGGCTAATTCACCTACCCTGCATATCTTTGGGTTGTGGGGGTGAAACCCACGCAGACACGGGGAGAATGTTCAAACTCCACACGGACAATGACCCAAGGCTGGGATCGAACCCCGGTCCTTGGCGCCGTAGACAGCAGTGCTAACCACTGCGTCACCGTACCGCCCTTAGTCACCGTATTCTTACTCCTGAACCCGTCTGTCCAAAATGTTCGACCTCTAGAATGTTCTACCCCTGACTGTCTAATAACTCCGCTTCTGGATTGGAAATTTTGGGCACGTCATTGAATCCATGTTAAGACCGGATTTTCTGATCATTTTGAGGAGGGAGTGTTGTTTATCTAGACTGTGTTTAAATGTTGCCGTTATGATTAGCGTAGTGTGTGGAACGATGCTTGCTGAACAATTACTTTTGAATCGGAGAGAAAATGCCTCTTACGGTGCAATCATTGTCCCAGTGACACTGGGCAGCAGCTTCACCAGGCAAATCAAACTGCTGGTGACACTCTGGGCTCAAAGCGCTCACCATCTGCTCAGGTACTCAACAGCTGAGGGTCCTGGTTGTGTGACAAGCCACTGGCATAGCCAGCGCCAACACTCTTACCCCACGGGCGGCACAGTGGCGCAGTGGGTTAGCACTGCTGCCTCACGGCGCCGAGGTCTCAGGTTCGATCCCGGCTCTGGGTCACTGTCCGTGTGGAGTTTGCACATTCTCCCCGTGTCCGCGTGGGTTTCACCCCCACAACCCAAAGGTTTGCAGGGTAGGTGGATTGGCCACTCTAAATTGCCCCTGAATTGGAAAAAATGAATTGGATATTCTAAATTTATGGGGAAAAAACCATTCTTACCTCACAAGACTCGCTCAACTCTCCACGCTGTGTCCCAAGGCATCAGGAGGCACTGGGTAGATTCTGACATTACTGAGTGCACATCCCAAGGTTATTTAAGCTGCAGAAGCTTTTTTTAATCTTGGTATGTGTGTGTGTACATGTCTCTTATCTCTCTGACCCGCATCGGGGCATTGCTCTTCCGGACTCTACAGTTTAATGAAAGCCCCCTATCGAGACTGTAATCACTGTACCGTGAAAAGTGCCGTGGAATCTTTAATCCGCTCGAACCACCAGAGTAGGCAGGTGGGATTCTGTTGAATGTTTCAGCCAGCAAGCTAACCCTCATTGCACTGGACCATCAGTTATGTTCCCTGTTGAACACCTTGCTGCAGAACTGGGTTAGTATCACCTTCTTGCTTTTTCTGATGGTGCAAGTGGCTGTGGAGATCCAGTTGGAGTATTTTTATAGCTGGAAATTCTCCAGTCGGCCCAAACCGCTGAGGAACAGATTGAGTGGTTAATCTAATTCCTTGTGGCATGGGTATTGTGGGCAAAATGCCTTCTGCGTCGCAGTCACTGAATTGTAGTTCACTCTGAATTGCAGAGAGGTTAGAGATGTGATGTGATCCTATTTAACAGCAATCACATTGGTGAACATATCGATGTTCATCGTTGTCTCTGGGGCCCAGGTTGCATGCACCGTCTGTCACGTTCACTCCTTGTATTTACATTGACAGTAGGTACCCTGCTGATGACTGAAAATGTCTCTCATAATTTACCCACTCAATCATCTCATTTTGTTGTCGTTTGTCCAAATGACTATCGGTTCTTGATGGTCATTGCTTGAGTTGAGCTGAAAGTCTCTGTTTTTTTGGGGTCCGGTAAATTAAAGATTGAATCACTCCTACAGCAGGTTCCAGACTGGCTGCCGCTTCCTCTGATCCGTGGGGAGCTTCGAACCGCCGCTTATCAGGAGAGCAACAGCCAAGAAGCACAGACCCCTGGGGTTCAGCTACAGCAGTGACTGACCGAGACCCCTGGGCTCCTACCTCTCCTCCAGGTAAGACTTGATAGAGGTGCGTACAGAACACCAGAGTGAAAAATCTTTGTTGGATAAACTCAATTGCCTTCTTTGTTTTTTAAAAAGGGCGTGATCCTTTTATTTGTTTGGACGGAGATTCAGTTTTGGAATGTCTGCACCGGCGTTTCAATTTTGGTGCAATTGCATTTAATACGTGGTGATGTATCTATAGGGTGTTCAATGATAGTGTCCTACTGCTGTTTAGCTTGTGGCATAGGGGTGATTTGGCACCCTTTCATAATCCAATGCAACGCTTTGTGAATGCTTTGAAGGATTATATCAACTTGCCATATATTGAGATATTTGGGAAATGAGCGGCGAGCGCCAGACCTGCGGTGTTTTGCCAGCATTTTTCGCGGCATGGTGGAACAGTGGTTAGCACTGTTGTTTCTCAGCACCAGGGTCCCAGGTTTGATTCCGGCTTGGGTCACTGTCTGTGCGGAGTCTGCACGTTCTCCCCGTGTCTGCGCGGGTTTCCTCCGGGTGCTCCGGTTTCCTCCCACAAGTCCCGAAAGACGTCCTGTTTGGTGAATTGGACATTCTGAATTCTCCCTCCGTGACCCGAACAGGCGCCGGAGTGTGGCGACTAGGGGCTTTTTCACAGTAACTTCATTGCTGTGTTAATGTAAGCCTACTTGTGACAATAAAGATTATTATTATTAATTTCTAGCATCCGCAATATTTTGCTTTTTATTTGGGGCGTTCTCCTGTTCTGTTCCCCTATCCTCGGTTGAAAAGTTACATTTATATCACAGCCAATAGAGAGAGAGTACTTTCACTGTGCTAAATAACCCAGCTAGCCAACACCACCAATAGTAAGTTAATTGATCATTTCACGGTGGTTTGTGAGATTGTGCTGTGTTGAAAGTGACAATCATCTGTATAGATGACTGCACTGCAAAGCAGTTTGTTTTAGGTGAAGCGTTTGGTGTGTTCGAGACTTAACAAGGTGGAATAGTAAATGTAATTCTCCCCCCCCTTAACTCCCAGTCCTGTGCCAGCTGTGCCTGAGAGTGTGTCTCTCCTTCACAGGCCCTGCTCTGCAATCCATTATATTGTTTTACTCCAACCATTCAGTCCTGTGTTGCTGGTGTCGAGAGGAATCTGTCGGGGACTGGGCCCTTCCCTAAGGAATAGTAATGAACCAGTTGGATTTTAACTACAGTCTTGACAGCTTCACAACCTTTTACTGATCCTGGCTCCTATTTATCTTCGAACTGAATATATTTGCTCCAACCCGCTGTGGTGGTATTTGAGTTCACGTTCTCTGAATTAGTAGTTCGCTCTCATCATAATAATAATAATAATCGCTTATTGTCACGAGTAGGCTTCAATGAAGTTACTGTGGAAATCCCCTAGTCGCCACATTCTGGCGCCTGTTTGGGGAGGCCGGTACGGGAATTGAACCCGTGCTGCTGGTCTTGTTCTGCATTACAAGCCAGCTGTTTAGCCCACTGTGCTAAATCAGCCCCATTGTTCTCTGTATGTGAGTGTCGGCAGCCACTACTCGACAATATAATTGGGAACTGGCTAGGAGGAGACATGAAGCGTGCTTCCCGGTTTCTGCCCCCGTCTTGTTGTCCATGTGTTGGAGGGAGGGGGAGTTCATTGCAGAGTCTGTAAGCTGCCTCGTGGTGATGTGTTACATGTTAAATTGTTTCCTCACTTAGTGGCTTCCCCCTTCCACTCTCTCAGTGCTGCCGACGCAGCCGTAACCGATGATTTCTCCGCGTTCAGCCACCTGCGAGGATCACCCAGGAATGCAGACGGTCAGAGCACAGGTGAGCTTACCTCCTCTTTTTACACTGCAGGATGATTTTGCTACAAGACTCGCTCATTGGGGATTGTAGGTTTATTCGGTATTACTCTGTCTGTGTGGGCCTGTGGTCCAAGTAGAATATCTGAGCCTGGAATTTCTCACTGGGGCATTTGAAATTAAATACTGGAACCTCCCCGTGCAAAGGAAGGCCATTCTGCCCATCTTACCTGTGACATCTTTGCGGACGAGAGCTCCAGTTTACTTTTCTCCCAGGCTCGCTCCCTGTACCGACCCAGCACGTTAGATTGGGTTAATGATTGTCAGCTCCTCCAGTGGACGTGCTGATATTGAGCCATTCCTGGCCGACACTGCGCTGGCTGACCTTGACTAGGGCAGCAGGAGGAGGTTGACAATCAGCAGCTTGGGGTCAGCGAGCCAAGTTCCCGATCCTGGTCGCTGAAGCGTGGAAACTGCTGGCAAGTGTTTTGGTTGAGAATATCGGGTGAAACTGGTTCAAGCCCAGCTGGAGTGGCAGGGCCCTCCTCCCACCCTCCTCTGGACCGCCAGCTGACATATTCTGGGTTGGCTACTGAAGGCAGCTTTGATGAGTTGATGGGGGTGGGGTCTTGCATTGAGATATATACCTGGAAAAGTCGCTGCAACAGGGCAAGGAGAAAATCCTCATTGCCCTCGCCGTACAAAATAGTAATTCCTCACTTAACGGTCAAAGTTGTTTTGTTATAATGCTGATCAAGGATCTGTAACATTTCAACATTCACTATCTGATCTGTGGCCTGCACACATGAGCACAAAGCATTTAGTGGCGTTTCCCCTGCGCTGTTGGGGTTGCTGCCCGGCACTGTGTACTGAGCTGCCGGATGGAGCCAGGCAATTTCGGAATGCACAATATTTGAACCTTTTAACACAGTTGTCTGCCACAGTGCAAACCCGGAGGCTGCCACAAGAACCAACTCCAATTTTTACATTAGTTGTAGTAGGATCGGACTCGCTTAACCTAATGTCACTTTTCATGAACGCTTCCACAAAATTTAAGTGTGGAATTGCTGTGTTTTTTAAAATAGCTTTGGGGCAATCTAGAATCATAGAATTTACAGTGCAGGAGGCCTTTCAGCCCTTCGAGTTTGCACCGGCCCTTTGAAAGGGCACCCTACTTAAGCCCAAACCTCCACCGTATCCCCATAACCCAGTAACCCCACCTAACCTTTTTTGGACACAAGGACAATTTAGCATGTCTAATCCACCTAACCTGCACATCTTTGGACTGTGGGAGGAAACCGGAGACCCCGGAGGGAACCCACGCACACACGGGGAGAACGTGCAGATTCCGCACAGACAGTGACCCAAGCCGGGAATCGAAACTGGGACCCTGGAGCTGTGAAGCAACTGTGCTAACCACAGCTTGAGGATTGTGCGCCTCATCCAGTCTTTGCTTGTCGACCCGTGCGGAGTGGATTTGCTTCGTTTGCCAGAAACTCTGACGGGTTTAAGCTCACAGAGACGGTCTGGGATATAGGGCAGGCCCTTCGGCCTATTCAGCCACGTCCCTGCTCCACACCAGCCCTGTTCCCCGTTCCCAGCACAGCCTCATTAGGACGCATCTCATCCCCCAGGATCACGATTCCAGTCCTCGCATGGAGTTGAAAGCAGAAACTGTGCCCCTTCGGGTACGAGTGATGGGCTGAAAATTTGTTGATGTTTTCCAGCAAGACCGAGAGGGGAATTTCTTCGACAGTGCAGAAATGTTTTCAGATGTGTGCTCGCCCTCAATCAATCCGATTTATATAAGACCATAAGACATAGAAGCAGAATTAGGCCACTTGGCCAATCGAGTCTGCTCTGCCATTCAATCATAAGACCATAAGACATAGGAGTGGAAGTAAGGCCATTCGGCCCATCGAGTCCACTCCGCCATTCAATCATGGCTGATGGGCATTTCAACTCCACCTACCAGCATTCTCCCCGTAGCCCTTAATTCCTCGCGACATCAAGAATTTATCTATCTCTGCCTTGAAGCCATTTAGCGTCCCGGCCTCCACTGCACTCCGCGGCAATGAATTCCACAGGCCCACCACTCTCTGGCTGATATTTTCTCATCCCCATTCTCCTGCCTTCTCCCCATAACCCCTGATCCCCTTATTAATCAAGAACCTATCTATCTCTGTCTTAAAGACACCCAGTGATTTGGCCTCCACAGCCTTCTGCGGCAAAGACTTCCACAGATTCACCACCTTCTGGCAGAAGAAATTCCTCCTCATCTCAGTTTTAAAGGCTCGTCCCTTTAGTCTGAGATGGTGTCCTCTGCTTCTAGTTTCTCCTACAAATTGAAACATCCTCTCCACGCCCACTCTATCCAGGCCTCGCAGTATCCTGTAAGTTTCAATAAGATCCCCCCTCGTCCTTCTAAACTCCAACGAGTATAGACCCAGAGTCCTCAACCGTTCCTCATATGACAAGCTCTTCATCCTGAATCTTTCCTGAGTCTGAATGCTTCGCTGGTGAACCTGGACACCCTCAGCACCCGCACTGGGCATCCAAATGTCAGCACCAACCCCTTCCTGGCGCAGGGTGAGTACCACATTCTGCTCAGTAACCCATCAGTCACTGGGTGAGGTGCCCAATAGCTGTCACTGCCCTGCGAGTGGGCAGGGATTTTAACCTTGGTGGGGGGTTCAGAGGGATCATTCTTGTGAACCTCCTATGGACCCGTTCCAAGGCCAGCACATCCTTCCTTAGATACGGGGCTCAAAACTGCTCACAATACTCCAAATGGGGTCTGACCAGAGCCTTACACAACCTCAGAAGTACCTCCCGGTCCTTGTATTCTTGACATGAATGCAAACATTGCATTTGCTTTCTTTTTTTTAATAAATGTTTTATTCTCCATTTTCACATTTTCCTTCAAAATTTACACCCCACCAACAAACCGTAAACGGTAACAAATACAAAATCAATCCCCTTAACAATAACAACGATCCCACCCTCCCACCACCCCAAACAACGGCCCACCTGTCAATATATGCATCCAATAAAACAAACCCTCCCACGGTGGAAACAAAAAACAAAGGAGAAAAAGGAGTCCGGGACCGCCCATGGTCACCATTAACGTATAGATTCCACCCCCCCCCCCCCCCCCCCCCCCCCCCACCCAAACTGTCCAACCTCTGAAAGAGTACCGTACGTGATACCCAAGAGTTGTAACCCCCCCCCCTCTCCAACTCCTCCCGTCCACTACCTCTTACAAAACTCCTTCCCCCAACCTCGGTTCCTTCCCCCCAACTTTTCACCCCGGCTAGACCACTCGGACCCTGCTCTGCCAGGCTCCGATGGCCGCAGCCCCTCCCCCAACCTCACTCCCATTCACTGGCCAGTTTAAACGCCCGGGTCCCTTTCCCCCTTGCCCGGCCCTAGGAAAACCCAGAAATCCCCTTTTAGCACACACACCCCGCATATCCACCTACACCCCAAAGAGCCCTCACTTCGAGTGAAAGTCCCATCACTTCCCTTGTCCAAATATATACAACACCGGCTCCTTTAGCCCATACACCCGCACGCAGTGAAACAAAAAAGTAGAAAATACAGTCATGAGGTTACATCGGCACATGGCCATTTCTCAATATCTCAGTTCTGCCACAGTCCTTCTGCCTTCGCAAACTCCTCCGCTGCTTCTGCCGTTCCAAAATAAAAGTCCTTGAGCTTGTAAGTCACCCTCAACTTCGCTGGATATACAAAGCCGCGCTGCACCTTGATAATGAACAGTGCCCTCTTCACCTGGTTGAAAGCAGCCCGCCTCCTCGCCAGCTCCACCGTAAAGTCCTGGTATACACGTATACCAGCTCCAGCCCACTGCACCACCCGCTTCTGCTTAGCCCAGCACAGGACCTTCTCCGTCACACTGTACCTACGGAAGCAAAGAGTCACTACCCTGGGCGGCTCACTCACCTTTGGTACAGGCCTCCACGACCGATGAGCCCGATCCAGTTCATATCAGGAGAGATCCTCCCCCTCCCCCAATAGTTTCGCCAGCATCGCAGCAAAATACTCAGTCGGTCTCGGCTCTTCAACTCCTTCAGGCAGCCCCACAATCCTCAAATTCTGTCGCCTGGATCTGTTTTCCAGGTCTTCCTTTTTGTCTCGCAGATCCTTGTTAATCTCCATCACCCTCCGCATCTCCTTCCCCATCGAGGTAAGTTGATCACTGTGCTGCAATAATGTCTCCTCCACTTCCTTCAGTGCCTCCCCTTGCTCCCGCACCTCCGCCACTGCGCTCGCCACCGCCGTCCTCACCAGGGAAATCGCCTCCTCCACCAGCACACTCAAAACCTCCCTCATCTCCTTCCTCGTTGTCTCCATGTATTTTGTAAACTGCCTTTCGAATTCCACGGCCATCACCGTAATCATTTCTTCAGCTGTAAGCAATGCGGCCTCCCCCGGTGCTCCAGCCTCCTTTTTCTTTACTGACCTCACGGTGACCTTTCCACTCCCCAACGAACTTACAGCTGTTTTCACAGCCGTTTTTTTACTCGTCCTCGATCCCTTCCCTGTGCTTTCTCCTGGCCTTCACCGCCTTCGCTGCCCCTAGGACCGGGCGTCAATCCCCGACAATGCCGTTCCCGAACGGGAACCCTCCAACGCGCGGCTGCCTCCCGCCCGCCGTCACCGGAAGACCGCATTTGCCTTCTTAACTGCTGACTGAACCTGCACATTAACCTTAAGAGAATCCTGAACAAGGACTCCCTAGTCCCTTTGTGCTTCTGATTTCCTAAGCATCTTCCCATTTAGAAAATAGTCTATGCCTAAATTCCTCCTTCCAAAGTGCATAATCTCACACTTTTCCACATTGTATTTCATTTGCCACTTCATTGCCCACTCTCCTAGCTTGTCCAGATCCTTCTGCAGCCCCCTTGCTTCCTCAATACTACCTGTCCCTCTACAGATCTTTGTATCATCTGCAAACTTAGTAACAGTGCCTTCAGTACCTTCTTCCAGATCATTAATGTATATTGTGAAAAGTTGTGGTCCCAGCACTGACCCCTGAGGCACACCATTAGTCACCGGCTGCCATCCTGAAAAAGACCCCTTTATACCCACTCTCTGCCTTCTGCCAGTCAGCCAATCCTCTGTCCATGCAGCACGGTAGCATTGTGGATAGCACAATTGCTTCACAGCTCCAGGGTCCCAGGTTCGAATCCGGCTTGGGTCACTGTCTGTGCGGAGTCTGCACATCCTCCCCGTGTGTATGTGGGTTTCCTCCGGGTGCTCCGGTTTCCTCCCACAGTCTAAAGATGTGCAGGTTAGGTGGATTGGCCATGCTAAATTGCCCTTAGTGTCCAAAATTGCCCTTAGTGTTGGGTGGGGTTACTGGGTTATGGGGATAGGGTGGAGTTGTTGACCTTGGGTAGGGTGCTCTTTCCAAGAGCCGGTGCAGACTCGATGGGCTGAATGGCCTCCTTCTGCACTGTAAATTCTATGATCTATGCCAGGATCTTGCCCTTAACACCATGGGCTCTTAACTTATTTAACAGTCTCCTATGCGGCACCTTGTCAAAGGCCTTCTGGAAATCTAAATAAATCACGTCCACTCATTTTCCTTTGTCTAACTTCCTTGTTACCTCCTCATATGATGGGATAGGTGCTGTTAACAGTTTGCTTTTCATGTTAGGAATGTGACTTCTTTAAAAACAAGCCGATCCGCTTGCTGTGCCCTCTACAGGTGGCAGGTTTGAGGTACTGGGTGATGGTCTGACCACTCCGGCCACGTCTGTCGTTGGACGCTGCCCTGATGTCTTTGACATGTCCTCCATGTCTAGCACGGTGACCTCCAAGCAAACTACCCCCAGGCATCAGCCAACCATGCAGAAGAATCCCAAATCTTTCCTGAGCCCCAATGCTTCGCTGGTGAACCTGGACGCCCTCATCTCCCACACGGGCCATCCAAATGTCAGCACCAACCCCTTCCTGGCACAGGGTGAGTACCACATTCTGCTCTTGGCTCAGTAACCCATCAGTCACTGGTTGAGGTGCCCAATATCTGTCACTGCCCTGTGAATTGGACTTGAACCGGAGTTGGTGTCTTCAAAATTATTCCGAGTGAGGAGGGGTTTTAACCTTGGTGGGGGTTTCAGAGCAATTGACTTCCTCCTTCCTGAGTTTTTACCATGGTCTCTGTTTCCTCCACAGCAGCACCTGCTCCATCGGCGAACCCATTCCACGCCACGTCAGCACAGATGTCCAGCTCCATGATGGCCATGACGCAGACTCCATTTGGACCCGTCAGTATGAGCGCTGCCTCCTTCACGATGCCCAGGGTGGGGTCTGCCCCCATGGTAACCGTGCCAGTGATGCGGATGCCACAGAGCACTGGTGTGCAAGGGATGATGGGGTCGACCTATGTTACCATGGCAGCCCCCCCTGCCCCTGGTCCGTCTGCAAGCTCCACTAACCCATTTTTATTATGATCCCTGTTTCAGCTCGTGTTTAAGTAATCTGTTTTATAACTGTGGTTTCCCTCTACCCTCTGTAAAATTCAAGCCGGAAAATATCCCGAGTTCTTCCATTTTGGACAATTGTGGGAATGTCATTAAGATACAAGAAAGTTTCCCACGGTTCTGTGTGCTAAATTACACTCTGCCATCCTGGACTGTGAAAGTGACATGTCAGATTTAGCAGCTCCGTAAAGTCTCAATTGCGAGCGGGGAAGATGCTCGCAGCTTGCTGTGGTGACTGTGGAGATACAGAGCGAACTTGCATTTCTCCCTTTGCTTCATCACAGTGATGGAACTCTGATTGACAAATTTACCCAGTAATCCAGATCCCCTGGCCGCCAGATACAGAATGCTGGCTGTCTGGCCGAGTTGGTCAATTTTGTGTAGCTAAATCACAAAGGTGGCAAGGGCGCTTGCTTTTTCAGTACTGCGTCGCCTTTGTTTTGGGTCTGGGGGCGGGCGGAAAACAAAAACGCTGCCTGACGTCGAGACGTCCGTTTCATAGGGGCACTTTGAGAGCTTGCGGGGAAGCTTGTTTGCAGATGTATGTCGCCCAGTTACCACCTCTGTCATGGGTGCCCGTCGCAAGCTGTTGCATTCTTGTCAATTGCTCTGGCCCCTCAACCTGTATAAAGATCTTGCAGCTCGTTGCTGGAGTCTGATGCTGCCGGTGATCTTGTTAATAAAGAGCACTGATGCAGTGAGGGTGATGTTTCACTGACAAACAGGCAGTTGTAGAATGCAATTCTCAGAACACTAGTTAGATTCCTGTATTATCTCTGATCATCACACGAGGTAAAGAAGTATTTTAATTTCTGAGCAGTTCAGAGGGATGTGCAGAAAGGCCTGGCAGCAAGTGCCGTAACTCTCACCTGCTAGTCATTGTGCCTGGCAGCTTCTTGGGCCTGACCAGTACTGATGCCTGTACCAGTGGTCCCAGTAAATACTTCCAGCAGTAGGCAGCGGGCGCATATCTGGCTTTCGTTGAACCGCACTTGGGGCAAGTTGAGATACACTTTTCTGCCGATTTGTACTTAATATATTCCAGAGTTAGAAAGTTGGTAATATTTATCAGTCCATATTCTGGCTCGTGCCACCAGCAGTATCCTCTCCTAACCTACCCAGAGGCTACTAGAGTCCCCAATCTAACGGGCTTGCTATTTTGTTTTGAAGAAAACCTGATTTAAAATAATTCAAGGCTTTCGTACGTCATTCACCTCTCACTTCCATAAACAAAATAAATGTAACTGTCTGGAAATTGATAAACTCTTTATAAAAAAAAAAGTTGTCAAAAAATAGAAGTGAACATAAGGAAACAGAAATAGGAGAAACTCAAACCCATGCCATTGAAGTCCTGAGGGCTGGATTCGTACTTCAGGACCGTCAGCATCAGGAATATCCATTATGATGTTTCCAATATAAGATTTGGTCCAGTTTTGTGATACTTCTGCCTCCTGGTGTGATCTGAAATTCTGAGACATCGTCATCGACACAATCCAGCAGTGTCCCTCCAATCTCCTCGTCATTTTTTTGTAATGTGAATCAATAAGAAAGTTAAACTTTTAAAATCTTAGCACGGCTGCCTGAATTTAGTGCTCGTTTGAAGATGTAGAGCCTCAGGAATGACGAAGAGCAGAGATGAGAGGGGATTTGGGCATGAGGGAGTTATTTCAGCATGGGGTGGGCAGGCGGGGGTATTCTTTTTGCACATTTGGGAATGGTGCGAGGTGTAAAGAGTCTGTTCTACTCTCTGTCATCTGTTAGCCGGGAAATGCACCCGTGACCAGGTTATATGGTCGTTTGTGTGTGTGTGCATTTTAGCCAGTCTTCCCAGAGTGATTGACTGCTCCTCTATACCGAACACAGCCAGGACCACCCCTCACAGTGATCTTTCCCCAAAGGTGCTTACTGAATTTTCCTACTGGGCCAAATGTGTTTTTTTAAAAAAAAGTTCAATTCTGTTGAAGCTCAGCCCCTAATTCCTCTGCAGCCCCTCACACTCCCCCCCCCCCCCCCCCCCCCAGGTTATGGTGAGGTCTGGTTAACGATTGTCTGGAAGGAAAATTTTTGACGTTTACAAACACCATCGAGTCTGGGTGCGCGGCAGTTCCTGCAGTTAAAAACAAAATCACTTCTAGAATTCTAGAACTTTGAAAGAACACCCATTCTGACTTGAATTAAATGTTCTCTGCAATATTAATTCTCCATATACAGTGACCCACAGCAGTATTAATTCTCCGTTAACAGCAATCCTCTACAGTATTAATGATCTCTGTGTGCACTAACTCTGCAGTATTAATGGTTCCTGTACAAAAACCCTCCTGTTTTAACGATCTCTGGGTAGGGTTTGTTACTTGATAACCTTCCAACAAACTTGACATTGGAATTAATGTTTTGAATTATCTGACCCGATTTGTTCACCTGACTGGATCCAGTGTCCCAAAACTTCAGTACCTCTACAGAAACATGCTATCCTGGGTAAAACTGAATAACACGAGTAGCACACAATGTACATAAGCCTCAAGCTGCACTTTTAGTGCAGTAATTTTAGGTATCTGGTATTGAATAAGTATTCTTGTATTATGTTCTGACCGACACTGTTTGTTTACTGTTGAATTTCTTTGCATCTCTACCATCCTTGTTAGGGTACTTTCATCACTCCTGCTCGGACCCCTGGTCTCTGTCACGTACCACAGCTGAGGAGTGATACTCTTGAGGCGATCAGCAGACTTTGAACCTCTTTGCTTTCGAGTTCAAGTTTGACAGTCTGTCCTCCCGTTTTAATTCTCACGTCAAATTGAGCCTCAAAAAGCTTGATCAATATTTTCTAAATTGAAGATTTTTAGGGTTATGACAGTGAAAGGAGTTGTGACCTCTGTGCCCCTAAATGTTAACAGGGATGGGGGTGATACATTTGGTTAAATTCTGATCTTCAACCTGTGACTTGGTGCTAATTAGTGAACTTAGAGACTGAAGGGTGGCTGACATGGGAATTGTTTCACTGGAGCTTGAGGAGTGACCCAGGTGTTTTACTCTGTATCTATCCCTGTGCTGTACCTGCCCTGGGTATTTGATGGGGACAGTGTAGACGGAGCTTTACTCTGTATCTATCCCTGTGCTGTACCTGTCCTGAGTGTGTTTGATGGGGACAGTGTAGACGGAGCTTTACTCTGTATCTAACCCCGTGCTGTACCTGTCCTGGGAGTGTTTGATGGGGACAGAGTAGACGGAGCTTTACTCTGTATCTAACCCCGTGCTGTACCTGTCCTGGGAGTGTTTGATGGGGACAGTGTAGAGGGAGCTTTACTCTGTATCTAACCCCGTGCTGTACCTGTCCTGGGAGTGTTTGATGGGGACAGAGTAGACGGAGCTTTACTCTGTATCTAACCCCGTGCTGTACCTGTCCTGGGAGTGTTTGATGGGGACAGTGTAGAGGGAGCTTTACTCTGTATCTAACCCCGTGCTGTACCTGTCCTGGGAGTGTTTGATGGGGACAGTGTAGAGGGAGCTTTACTCTGTATCTAACCCCGTGCTGTATCTGTCCTGGGAGTGTTTGATGGGGACAGTGTAGAGGGAGCTTTACTCTGTATCTAACCCCGTGCTGTATCTGTCCTGGGAGTGTTTGATGGGGAGAGTGTAGAGGGAGCTTTACTCTGTATCTAACCCCGTGCTGCACCTGTCCTGGGAGTGTTTGATGGGGACAATGTAGAGGGAGCTGTATCTATGTACTGTACATATCCTGGGTGGAAGTACTCCTGAAAATCCGAAGATATTTCAGTCAACAGCACTGAAAGTGAAAGCTAAAATGCTCAAGCTTCGAGTTACTTTACTCCGATTTTGAACAAGAGTGATTGAGTGTCCCAAAATGGTTGTAAGGATGTGCTGTCGGATATGACATTGTATTGGTGCCAATCAGTAGGGTAATGTGGGAAGATTAAAGGGACTAATGTTTGTATACCAATACAGGACTGTTTGTTATTAAGTGTGTGGGAACAGGGATTTACACACAGCACTCTTGGGTTTCCTCCCTCTATTTCAGCAAACTTGAGCAGGAGTCTGACTTGGTGGAAACAGGCACCTGGGAAAGCTGCTGGTTCCTCAGTCACCCTGTAGTATAATAGATTTTTAAAAATATAATTGCACGCCGATTTCTATGAAAATGAATTGTTCCGTTTCTGTCCCAGATAGCTCACCCGTGAGGCACCCCTCGGTGTACTTTACCTTGTCTGGTGGTGTTTCTCCTTGTCCATCTTGGTATCTGCTCCATGCGCGCCTCAGGACAGTAACACCAAGGCACTCTGATTCTCTCTGAAAACCTGCTCTGTTTTTTTCTTCTATCACGACATATGTTCAGTATTTTATTTTTGTAAAGTTTGCAGCATTCAAAGGGACCTGGGCACCTAGTGCCATCTACATTATTTATTTATTTTTTGCTATGGGTTGTGGAGGACTAACCTTTTAATGCCGGTGTTGGAAGCAGCTGATGGCTGAATGCAAACTGTACAGGCCCAAGGGCCTGTGCTGCATTTGATCATCCCTCCCAGGGTGTAGTGAGCCAAGTGGGCACAGCCCAGGGTCAGACACTCCACCCTGATGCCCCCCCCATTTAATCAAACAGTTTTCCATCTTGGGTAGCGCGTGGGGAATGCTAATCTCACTTTCAGGTGAACAGGTCCCTTTCATTTTAGATGTGAGTAAAATTAGATGTCCAAAGAATTTATTTTGTAGTGTATCATATGCATTAATTTATTATTCATAAATTTAAATGTATAAATATATTTAAGCTATATAGTAACCTGGGGTGCAACAATCAACACATTTCTTACCTGTTGCAGTTTTTGGTGTATTCGAACTTACTTGGACCTGTGTCTGTACACAAACTATGCATGTGGAATTATTTAAACTGGCTTATTCCTGCCCCCATTACATTGTTTTATTAGATGATACTGTCAGTATTTTGGGAGGATTGTTTACACTCACCGCTCGTGATGCTGTACAGTGTAGTTAATGTTTTAGTACTGTTGTTGCATTTGATCTGATATCCTGGACTGTAGCAAATGTGTTATTTGGTGTCACATGGCCTTGCTGTTGATTTTTAACTATGGTGTCAAGAGTTAATCTGGAGACCTGGTATTGTAATATGTTGGGATATTGCCTATTCCTAACTACCTTGACAATTATGAAAATCAAATGGTTCTCTCTCTTGCTGCACAGAGATCCATTTTTCCTTGACTGCTGCCGTTTCAGCCTGCAACACAGCACTTAATCAGTGTCAGACAAATCAGATCCCACACTTGGTGCAGTGCAGATTACATTTCAATTGAAAGAATGTGAGCGGGTTGTGAAGTAGCAGCTTTTAAGCAGTACTCGAGTGTGATTTTAAATGCCATACAATCTGCTCTGTTATTTCTTGCTGGCTACTTGTACAGAAAATACTAGCAGCCTGCAGTGTGGGCATCCAAATCTTTGCTACAGTCCTCATCGTTTACTGTAGATATCCCAAGTTTTGTTTTTTTTTAAAAAGAAAAGGTATCGGCCAGATTCTGTACCTGCAAAAATAAATTGTGAACCTGTCCTATATTCACTGCTTCTTTTTTATCATGTATAGAAGGAAACCGATTTCAGCAGCGCATTTCCCAGAATTTAATCTAGGTTATCACTGTGGGACAAGCATGATTTTTTTTTTTTAAATTGTTTTTGGGGTGTGGGTGTCACTGGCTGAGACAGCATTTGTACCGAGTATCTCGCTCGGCCATTTCAGTAGAGGGCAGTTCAGAGTCAAACACGTTGCTGTGGGTCTGGAGTCACATCTAGGCCAGACCGGACATTAAAGAACCAGGTGGAATTTGATGACAATTGGCGATGGTTTTCCTGGTTTTCATTTAGATTTTTTTTTTATTGAATTCAAATTTCACCATCTGGGATTGGAACCCAGGACCAGTGTAGAGAGGGAACTCCCAAGGCTGCTGTGTTGGGTGACCAATTTGCATAACCCACCCAAACCTGAGAATTCCTATTCCTAGCATAACAACTGTTGTCCAACAGAAATTGCTGACAAGCCCACGTTCTCAACCAAGTACACCAATTTCAGTAAAAAAAAAACCCACCCTCCTCAGCCCAAAGTGCGTATATATGATCTTCATTTCCCCACTGAAGGAAGTGAAGCAACCACAGATTTAAAAACAGCCTTTCATCTCACTTTAGCAACAAATTCTCACACGCTGCAACTGAACAGATCAAATATCCATTCCCAGCTTGATGATGTATGTGGACAACACCCCAAACTTAAGTTCTCACTGTACAAATATAGAGTCACAGCTCAGTG
Source organism: Scyliorhinus canicula (assembly GCF_902713615.1). Lineage (NCBI taxonomy): Eukaryota > Metazoa > Chordata > Chondrichthyes > Carcharhiniformes > Scyliorhinidae > Scyliorhinus > Scyliorhinus canicula. The sequence goes on along the minus strand of NC_052168.1, from coordinate 2,768,244 downwards.
AAGTTGAACAATTTTATTAATGAACACAGCACAATTTCCCCCATTCCAAGAACAGAAAGGGAAGGTCTGGTACCCTCGGGTTCCGAGAGAGAGAGATTATCAACATGCCTCCGGCATTCCAAATTAACGTCAGGAAGTTGCAATCAGTCCCGGGAGTTGGTGATGCTGAGGTGGCGCCATGACTGTATTTTGCTCCATTGTCAAGCCTATCAATTAAAACGGATTCAAAACACTGCCCAACCTTTTGGTGCAAGACACGAATGATGCAGGGTGGTTGGGATTAACGGACCGTCAGAACTGCTGATCAGGTGAGTGAAGCTTTCAGAATATCGGAGCTGTTCAAACACCCACATTCTCCTTCCTCTCTTTCCATCACCACATGGAGCACAATCAAAGGGTGGGCTGAACGATCATATTCTGTGCTGTACATTCTTATATATTCCTTTATGTAAAATCAGTTTTTCCCTTTGAGACCTTGCTACATGTTTTGTAGAGTACATGACTGACATCTAGTGACAAAATGGAATATTCTAAACCTGGCAAGATTGAACAGCACAGGGACAGGTTTCCAATTTGAAGCAATGAGCATGCTCCCAGCTCGGGTCACTGCGCTTAAAACAGCCAATTGGATAATACAGCACGTGGAAACGTTGCTCTGGGCTGAAGGGATCACTTTGAAAATAGCGTCAGTATTCCAGGCAAGGCACTTTTCTTTGGACTGCGTACTTGTCATGTGCATCCATACACTCCAATCCGATCACACACAAACCCCTTGAAAAAGGAATACATAAACTATCTTTCCAGTGATCTCCACCTATGCCAATCAAATCGATCAATGGATTTCAGAGTAACTGCTGCCAAGGGAGGAACAAAGTTCCTTCCCGACCCTCCCTCGCACTCTTCCAACTAATTAGTACATGCGCCACAATCGTCTCAATATTTGCTTTGGCACAGCAAGCCAAGTTGCTCAAAAAGTCCCAAGTGTGAGACAGCCCAGAACTTGGATGTGAATTTCTCAAAGTCACAGATTTGCTGGGGTCAGAGGTGTGTTTCCACTTGGCTTTTCGTCCAGGTTTCTTCTCAAAACTACACTAGTTTAATATTCAATTAACCAGTCTCGTGTGGGGGGGGGGGGGGGGGGGGGGTGGAAACTCAGCCACATCAATTAACTTTGGGGAGGTGGATGGGGGCAAAAACAAGCTCACATTCAAAGCAATGTTGTCTCAGGTCCCAACAGCAGGCAAACAGCTATTAAAATTGGTGGATTTATACCACAGCTTCTCTCCCCCATGCTCCTGTCAAAAGCTCAAAATGACATGGGGACAAGCAGTTGAATGCTGTAGAGTAAAACCCTGGTATCAGTTTTTTAACAGGCGATCTCACCGATCGCATTTACTCACTTTGCTACACAATGTGTACTGAGGGGCAGGAAATTCAAATGAGGACAGAGATAGGTCTGAACACTTCCTGCAGCCACTTAACCAGCAGTAAGATCACAAATACCAAATTTGATTTGATTTTTAAGACTTGATAAAATAATATTCTTCCCCCCCACCCCTCCCTCTCCCAGCACCAGGTTGAATATGGCCTTAATACAGCATCATCAAGTAAAAGAATCCCTCAGATCACAAGAAAATAACCCACGACTCTTCAGCAAACTAGACAATAAAAAAAACCGATATGTTTATAAATTATTCAGTCATAGTCGAGTGATCTGGAAGAGATTAAACAGACAGAAGAGCAGGCCCAATCTGATTGAAAGACAAGGCGAGGGATAACTGGAGTGAAAGAGAGTGGCTGCGTTCCTCATACACTCTTCCAATTGGAGCAAGCTGCCGATTATGTTTTTTGTAATATTTTTATATCAAAAAGTTTTACAGACATGCTTAAAATTCAAAACAGGCCCGAAATGCATCAGTCACCATCTTCAAATGGTTTAAAATGTAAAATCCATTTCAAAAAAATGTTCTTTTAAAAAAAACCAATGTCCATGTCACTTCCTGATTGGCTCCAGACACTTCCATAATTCTTCAGGATATCAGAGAGGGGGAGAAGGGGAAGAGAGAACGGAGGGAGGGAGTTTTCTTGTCTTGTTGCTTACTGAAGTCATGCTCTGTGTCTAGTAGCCACTGGCTGGAGTCACAGCTGCTCCCTGTGATTTCACCTTGTGCCGTTGTCCTCCTCGTCTTCTCCCTCCGCCACCCTTGGGCTGGTAGGAAATCAGAGAGAGCATGTTAAAACATCTGGAATTCTTAATTATACCAACAGGTTGCTCGTGACACTGGTAGTGCGCACAGACTCCTGAATATCTCTCCCAACGCCCTCAGACACTATCCACAATCCAGCAGATCTGGGCCAGTGGGCAAGGCTAAACAGGTACACTATGGACACACTCCTGGGACACGGAGTTTCGGCCAACTCAACCAAAACCCAATAAAACTGCCCATAGGTAATGACAATAACCAAGTTTATTCACGTCTGATGGAAGGGCAGAGACCTGAAACATTAATCGCTTCTCTCTCTCCACAGGTGTCAGCCTTACCTGCCGGGATTTTGCTTCAGATTTGTAGTATTCAGGTTGGTTTTTAAATTCAGGTCTACTTTTTAAATTTCTCTTCTTAAAGGCACTGGCTCACTGGTGTAGTTCAGCTCCTAGCACAGCCACGATGGGCTGAATGGGTTTGATTCCCCACTGGCTGCACGTTCTCCCTGTGTCTGCGTGGGTTTCCTCCCCACAGTCCAAAGATGTGCAGGTTCGGTGGATTGGCCATGATAAATTGCCCTTTGTGTCCAAAAGGTTAGGTGGGGTTTTTGGGTTACGGGGATAGGGTGGAAATGAGAGCTTAAGTGGGTTGGTGCAGACTCGATGGGCCGAATGACCTCCCGCACTGTATGTTCTGTTGCTGCGGCTCACTGATCTCAGTAGAAACAGGAATAGACCATTCGGCCCATCGAGCCTGCTTCACCATTCGTGGCTACTTTGGTCTTCAAATCCCTTTTACTGCCCGCTCCCAATATTTCTTAATTGCCTGAAACTAACGTCCTGTCTATCCCACAGCATTCCATAGATTCAAAGATGGAACATCCATAACCCTGGGATACAGAATTCTAAAGATTCACAACCCGTTCAGTGAAATAATTTCTCCTCATCTCAGTCCTAAATGATAAGTCCCCTTAACCTGAGACTGTTCTCCCATGTTTTAGGTTCCCCGACCAGGAGAGACAATCTCTCAGCATCCACCTATCAAACCCCTTCAGAATCTTGTCAGTTCCAATGAGATTGCCTCTCGTTCTGGTGAACTCCAGAGAATATGAACTCAATTTACTCAGCTTCTAGTCACAGGACAGCCCCCTCCTCCCCGCTGCATCACCTCCAAGCGTATCAATTTTAAAACGTGGAGACCAAACTCGACACAGTATTCCAGATGCAGTCTCATCAAAACCCTGTATGATTGGAGCAAGACTCTTTTATTCCCGTTCTCCAATCCCTTTGCAATAAAGGTTTTCATGCCATTTGACTTGCTGATTGATCGCTGCACGTTAACTTTCAGCGTTCCATGAACCAGCACAACCATATGTCTTTGAACATCAACACTTACAGATTCCAAACCTTTTAAATCAAATATTCTGCTTCTCTATTCTTATGATCAAAGTGAATAATTTCACGCTTCCCCACATTATACTCCATCTGCCATCTTGTTACTCGCACAATGAATCTGTCTATATCTCTTTGCAGACTGTATCTTCCTCGCAGATTACCTTTCCAGCTAGCTTGGTGTCATGAAACTTGGACACATTGTTCTGTCTATTCTTTTTAAAATTTAGAGTACCCAATTCATTTTTTCCAATTAAGTGGCAAGTTAAGTGTGGCTAATCCACCTATCCTGCACATCTTTGGGTTGTAGGGGTGAAACCCACACAGACACGGGGAGAATGTGCAAATTCCACACGGACAGTGATCCAGAGCCGGGATCGAACCTGGAATCTCGAGCCGTGAGGCATCAGTGCTAACCCCACTGCGCCACCATGTTGCCCCTATTCTGTCTCTTCCTCCAAGCCGTTAATATAGATTGCAAATAGCGGAGGCCCCAACACTGATCCCTGCGGCAATCCACTATTTACTGCCTGCCAACTTGAAAATGCCCTGTTTATGCCCACTTCCTATCCATTAACCAATGCTCTATATAAATGCTAATATATTACACCCCCCCCAACCCAACAACTCAGCCTGTATCTTGCCGTGACCTGTTGTGCAGCACCTTATTGAATGCCTTTTGGAAATCCAGGTATACTACATCTACTGGTTACATCTACTGGTTTCATCAACCCTACCCGTTACATCCTCAAAAACTAAATTTGTCAAATAGAATTTCCCTTCAGCAAAACCATGTTGACTTGTTCTAATTATACTTTTCTTAAGTGTAGAGTTAAGACTTCATTTATATAGTTCCCAACATCTGATGTTAGATTATCTGGCCTGAAGTTCATGTTTTCTTGCCCTTCCTGATTGAAAAGCGATGTAACATTTGCCAACTTCTAATTTTAGTGAAGGCGATGACACAATGGTATCGTCAATGGACAGATAATCGAGAGACCCGGAATAATGCTCTGGGGACCTGGGTTCAAATCCCACCTTAGCAGATGCTGGAATGTGAATTCAATATATATGGAATTAAAAGTAATGATCACAAATTAATTGTTGCAATTTGGGCAGCACGGTTGCTTCACAGCGCCAGGGTCCCAGGTTCGATTCCTGGCTTGGGTCACTTGTCCGTGTGGAGTCTGCACATTCTCCCTGTGTCTGCGTGGGTTTCCACCGGGTGCTCCAGTTTCCTCCCACAAGTCCCGAAAGATATGCTGTTAAGTGGATTGGACATTCCGAATTCTCCCTCCCCCCACCCAAACAGGCGCCGGAATGTGGCGAATCGGGGCTTTTCACAGCATATTCATTGCAGTGTTAATATACTACTTGTGACAATAAAGATGATAAAAACCCATCTGGTTCACTATGTCTAGGGAAGGAAATCTGCCAGCCTTACTTGGCTTAGCCGACATGTGACTCCAGACCCACAGCCACGTGGTTGACTCTGAAATGGTCGAGCAAGCCACTCGGGATGGGCAATAAATGCTGACACAGCTAGTGACACCCACATCCCATGAATGAAACAAAACAAGGGAGGATTGCCAAATCCAAGGAATTTTGGTAAATCATAGGTATGACACCTCATAAAACCCTAAGGAGTAGGCCATCACATCCTGGAGTTTTGTTGGGTTTTGGTCCCTCAACTTTCTCCAATGCTTTATTTATTTTATTTTTTTTATCCAATTAAGGGGCAATTTAGCGTGGCCAATCCACATTCCCTGCTCATAGAATCGGAATTTACAGTGCAGCAGGAGACCATTCAGCCCATCAAGTCTGCACCGGCTCTTGGAAAGAGCACCCTACTTAAACCTAAACCTCCACCCCATCTCTGTAACCCAGTAACCCCACCTAACCTGCACATTTGTGGACTGCGGGAGGAAACCCACACAGACACGGGGAGAACGTGTAAACCCCGCACAGGCCGATAATCGAACCTGGATCCCTGGAGCTGTGAAGCACCTGTGCTAACCATTGTGCTACTGTGCCACCCGTCTTTGGGTTGTAGGGGTGAGACCCACGCAGACACAGGGAGAACGTGCAAACTTCACACGGACACCTGGGGCCGGGATCGAATCCGGGTCCTCGCTGCCGTGAAGCAGCAGTGTGCCGCCCACTCCAATACTTCAGTTTCCTCACTTTTTAAGCCCCTAGGTTACCATCTGTTTTGGGTGTGAAACTTGGGGTTTCTACTGTGAAGACAGATGCGAAATATTTGGCGAAGGCCTCCACCATTTCATCGTTCCGCATGATAAATTTTTTCTATTGTTTACTTTAGCTACTTTGAGGAAATTTCAGATATATTGTATTATATGTAGTTGGTGCAGTAAGGATTAAAAACCTGGGATAGTGAGACTGCTGAAGTCATGTTTTTAAAAATCCTGGTTTGAAAGAAATCTGGAATTTGTGGCTACAAGAGGTGGAGTTAAAGCATCATAAAAATGAACTCATCATTCATTCCAACCATGTATATTGATTATCTGGAGTTGGTTCCCCGGAGAGCAGATAATCAGAGACGTTGTGTTTAGCCTCAGTGTGATATAGCTAATGGGAAGAGCCAGTGGCTGAGGCGTTGAGTTTCAATTTGTGTTCAGTTAAAGATTTGCCCGTGAACTGTACAGGTGTTTTTTTGCCAAAGGCCTGGCAGGTTGAACAATAATCTGCAGGCTGTTCCCTGACCAGATTTCTCGCTCTCTCAGTATTTTAAAAGGAATTCAATTCAAGTGTACAGCAGGTAACCATGTGTTCGCTAACTGTATTTTAAAGTGGATTTTGACCAGAGATCGGTTTTGCTTGAGTGGAGATAAAAGAGGTAGGGAGTGTTTCATTTTATTGTTAAGCATGGTTTTATGATGGTGAAGTTAGTAATAAAGTTTGTTTCAATATACCATATCCCTATTTGTGCATGGGATCACTCCTGAAGCCTTCCAACTATCCTTTCCTCAGTCTTACGAATTAAACAAAATATTGGGATTTCTAACCAGTGTCTTAACTGTTAGGGTCTGGGATCCTAATGCTACTTTCTTCCTTTTTATGATTATGTTTTTATAGCTGATTAGTTCAGCAAGTTCGATTTTTCCTTCACAACAACCTCATGGTGGCCCTTTGCTGGTTTCTGAAACACACCTAATCCTCAGACCTGTTAGCGTTTTCACACCACATTGTAAACCTCTTCTTTTAAAAAAATACTATTCGTACCTTCCTGAACCAGCCATGGTTGAGACCTGCTGGATGAGCTGTTTCTCAATGGGATGTATTTTTCTGAACGTTGAATTGTTTTATCCCCATACTTTTTCACCCAATTAACCACAACCAGGTTCCCCTCTTATTCTACAGCCGTAGAATATTGGCCATGGGAAATGTGCTTGCACTGAGGCAAACCGTCTTGCTGGTTTTTCACCAATACAGTATTACCAAACTGCACCCCTAAATGAAACAGAACGAGTGAATCCATGCAGCTACCTTGTTCTCCTTATTAACATCTCGATTCTGTTTATCCTCCTCTGAAGGCATCTGCAAACCGTGCAGCATGAGAGAGCAAAAAGAGAGACAGAGACAACGTGAGCAGACAAGACAGCTGAAGGTCAAAACCTGCAACCTTCACCATCACGACCAGCACAGAGTGATGACATTTCGTCTGGGTTATGTCACAGACGAGTGTGCAGCAGCTTTCAATCTCACATCACTGTTGGTTGTACAGAGATTCCAAGGAGGCAATTTAATACAGCCACAAGACACCCCGACGTACCTGTGTTTGGCTCAATGTATGTAGAGCTGCCATCTGTCCCAACGAGGGACCCTCCTCCAGGGTCGAACCAGTTGCTGCCAACACCTCTTCCTTCTTCACTAAGGCCCCCTTCTTTGTCGACTGCATCTTTAGCTGGAGGGGCTTGGTGTTAGATGGCGATGTATTTGTGGTCTGGATTAACTGGTTTGAGACAAACCCAAGCAAGTGGTTACAATCGACTCAGTTTGGCCAATTAGAATGTTTCCTAAACCTGATCAAATGCTGCCTTCCCCATTCACCAGGGCCTGCACTGCTTTGCAAAATCCACAACCTGCTTAAGCAGCAACTCAGACTCCACCTCACACAGATAATCCATACACGCTGTAATATGTTACCCCATTTTCTCTGCTCACAGTCAGGTCACCATCACGATTCTAAAGGTGCAAGTTATTGAGATAACAAAATGCTGACAAATATTCCATGGCTGGAAAGGTTGAATTAAATGGCACAGCTGCCGTAGCATCACGTCGGAATGAAGTGTCAATCCCTGAACTCTGCTAGATCAGCCGATTTCAGCTTGGTAAGCAGGGAGACACACTGCAGGTAACCTCAGCATTCCTGGTTTGGGACAAGACAATGATGGTGGGTGGCACAATGGCGCTGCTGCCTCAGGGAGCAGAGAACCCGGGTTTGATCCCGGCCCCAGTCTGTGTGGAGTTTGCACATTCGCCCAGTGTCTGCGTGGGTCTCGCCCAAAGATGCCCAGGGTAGGTGGAATGGCCATGCTAAATTGCCCCTTAATTGAAAAAAAAAATGAATGAATTGCATACTTTAAATTTGAAAAAAGACAGCGAAGGCATCCTCTCACTGCCCATTAGCGAAACCAATGAGAATGGTACCCATCAGGATGGGATCCGGCTCATCTTGATGCTGGGTTTCATAGGGTTGAATTACGAGGCCAGTTGTATAGATGTTGCTTGTATTCCCTGGCGGTTAGAAGATCGAGTCGCAATCCAATAGCAATGTTTAAATGCTAAAAACTTTCTAAAGGGAAATCTCAAACAAGGAGATGCCATAGAATTTTGCAGAAGAGTCGAAACGTTAACTCTGTTTCTCTCTCCACAGCTGCTGCCAGACCTGATGAGGTTATCCAGCCTTTTCTGTTTTTATTTCATAAAGTTAGATCCAGCCTGCCCAGGAGTGAAAGAGGCAATGGAAATCTGAAACACTCTCCCTCGTGGGTCAATAGATAGGAGATTGACTGATTTTGTTGGTTATGGGTATCTCGGGATGCTGGTGAAGGGCCGAGATACAGATCAGCCATGGCTTAATTAATTGGCAGAACCAGCTCGAGGAGCTGAATGGCCTCTTGTGCCGATGAGCGAGACACTTGTTGGTCTTGTGGGGCCAGTGCAGTCAGGGGAGGAAGGAGGCCAAACAGATTCCATCAAAGAACCAAACGTCCCAGGAACAGGACTGCAAATCAAAGGTTCATAAAGACCCGTTCTCAGCATACGGAGCTCTGTACAAGTGTATTAATGGGAGTTTTATTCCAGTCCATGTCTGGCCCAGCAGGCTCTCTGTATTTTTCAGAGGTGATGGGAAGTCCTTCCCATCATCCTGGCCCAGATGCTGGTCACGATCCAATGGCGGCCCAGGCCCAACACTGTTACCTTGGTTATCGTCCCCACCGCTTTGGTCCTGCCCTCTCTGAAGACAAGGCGCTGATCCGCATGTAGGTACTCGGGGGTTTTGATGAAGCGGAAATGGACAGTGGCCTTGTCCCCTGTCCTCAGGCAGTCCTTGCTCATGGACAGAATGGTGGCTGTCTGACGGATGCTGCCACAGTGCACTGTGGGATAGGAGGAGGAGTTAAATGAGCAATTGGTCAGAATGTTCGCAACAAAACTGCCGACTGATTCACCCAGCGGGGAGGGACAGAATCTACAAAGACTTGCATTTCTGTAGAACCATTCACAATCTCAGGACGTTGCAGCCAATTAAGTACTTTTTGAAGATGTCGTGGAAACACTTCATTAAATTTGCAAACAGCAAGATCCCACAAACTACCAGATAAAAAATTAAATAATATGGGCAACAAATAAATATTGCACAGAATACTGGATAACCCTCCCTGCCGTAAGATCCGTCACATCCACCCCAAAGAGCAGATGGAGCGGCGTCACAGTTCAATGACTTATCAAGACACCTGTACCTTCAGCAGTGCAGGATCCCTCAGTGCTGCTCTGGGACGTGTCAGCCAGCTCAAACCCCCGAGTGTGGGGTTTGACCCAACCCCACGCATCAAGTCAAGCTGGCACTGGATACTCTACTCCCTCCCGCTTGGAACTCACATAAGAACTAGGTTCAGGAGTCGGCCGTCTGGCCCCTCGAGCCTGCTCCACCATTCAATGAGATCATGGCTGATCTTTTGTGGACTCAGTTCCACTTTCCCACCCAAACACCATAACCCTTTATTCTTCAAAAAGCTATCTTTCTATCTTGAAAACATTTAACGAAGGAGCCTCAACTGCTTCACTGGGCAGGGAATTCCATAGATTCACAACTGTTTGGGTGAAGAAGTTACTCCTAAGCTCAGTCTTAAATCCAGCCCAATATGCTACCGTGGACAGCAAGGTAGCATAGTGGTTAGCACAGTTGCTTCACAGCTCCAGGGTCACAGTGTGCAGAATCTGCACGTTCTCCCCGTGTGCGCGTGGGTTTCCTCCGGGTGCTCCAGTTTCCTCCCACAGTCCAAAGATGTGCGGGTTAGGTGGATTGGCCATGCTAAATTGCCCCTCAGTGTCCAAAAAGGTTAAGTGGGGGCTACTGGGTTACAGGGATATGGTAGATATGTGGGCTTGAGTAAGGTGCTCTTTGTAAGAAGCCGGTGAAGACTCGATGGGCCAAATGGCCTCCTTCTACGCTGTAAATTCTATGATATGACTCTAAATCTATTTCCCCTTATTTTGAGGCTATGCCCCCTAGTTCTGCTTTCACCCACCAGCGGAAACAACCTGCCCGCATCTATCCTATCTATTCCCTTCATAATTTATATGTTTCTAGAAGATCCCCCCCCCGCATCCTTCTAAATTCCAACCTCAACAGGAGTCTGGAATACAAAAGATTCACTAATGAAAGGTGTTCCTCACTGCCGCAGAGGGGTTCCACCTCCAGTTTGCTTACCCATAGCCTGGTAACGAGGACTGATCGTGGTCGGATGGTGCAGCACCAGGATTTCTCCCTCGAACTCCCAGGACGCCTGAGGATTGAGTTTCGGAGATACCATCACCATTCCCTTTCTGATGGAGGAACGTTTAATCTGGGGGTGGGGAAAGAAGAAGTTGGACTCTGAGCAGGGCAGTTTTTGTTAAAGGACACACAGCTGCTGTTGTTTCAGTATTCACAAAATGCAAACAATCTGCACGAGTTAGACACTCAGGAAAAGATTAGAATCCATCAGGATGTTCACGCTGCAAAACAGGAGGAAATTTCCAGTCTCTGCGTCCAATTTCCCTTCAAATTGTCTCCTCCTCATTAGCTATGCAAATTAAACATCCTGTGATCTAATAACTATAAACACTTTCCCGTGTGTTAATCCTCAATTTGCACCCCCAATATATTTCAGATCTGCCCCTCTCGTGTCGATGACTTTCATTCCACCTTAGTTTTCTCTTTGGCAAAGTTTCGCTTCTAGACGTTATGTGGAAGCATCGCCTGGGAATTGTAAAAGGAATAGTAGCTGTAATCCTTGGAGCCCAGCAAGGAGTTGGGATTGATCCTGGGTCTCAGTATCACAGCGGTCATACAATTATCCACTGGTTTACAAGGAAGATGCCAGAACTGAGGGGCTATAATCACCAAGAAAAGATAAACAGGCTGCGGACCTTAGGAGAGTTGATGTTGAATTTAGTGTCTTTAAAATTATGCACAGTTTGATGGTGTAAACACACAGGTGTTTCCGTTTGCAGGGCAGTCCAAAATGATGATTAATAATAATATGACGAGTAAGCAGGCACGGTAGCACAGTGGTTAGCACTGCCGCCTCACAGTGCCAGGGACCCGGGTTCAATTCCAGCCTCGGCTGACTGTGTGGAGTCCGCACGTTCTCCCCGTGTCAGCGTGGGTTTCCTCCGGGTGCTCCGGTTTCCTCCCACAGTCCAAAGATGTGCGGGTTAGGTGGATTGGCCTTGATAAATTGCCCTTAGTGTCCAAAAAGGTTAAGTGGGGTTACATGGGTTATGGGGATAGGGTGGAGGTGTGGGCTTGAGTAGGTGCTCTTTGTAAGGGCCGGTGCAGACTTGATGGGCCTCATGGCCTCATTCTGCACTGTAAATTCTATGAAACGCCTGAGTGGGTTTGCTCTGGTTTCCTCCCACAGTCCAAAGATGTGCAGGTTTGGTGGATCGGCCATGATAAATTACCCCTTCGTGTCCAAAGGGTAGGTGGGGTTGTGGGAATAGGTTGTTGAAGCGGGCCCAGCTAGGGGGCTCTTTCGGAGTCTCCACACAGAGTCCAGTGGCTTCCTGCTGCACTGCAGCGATTCTATTAAAATCCAATATAGAATTTGGGAGCAAACACTTGACTAAAGAGTGGGCGATAATGTGAAGCTCGATAGCATCGGCACTTGTTGAAGTGAGGCACACCGCACTTTCCACCTTCGTCCCTCTGAACCTGCTCGCTATTCAATAAGATCTAGGCTTATCTCCACTTTTCTATCTGTCTCCTGTGCTGCATTCCCCGCTCCCCCCCCCCCCCCCCCAACAATACGGTATTTATTCCCTTGATTATCAAAACTGCAACTCTATCTTTAATAAATTCAATGACCCAGCCACCACTACTTTCTGGTGAAGCAAATTCTATGCACTAACTAACCATCCGAAGAAAGTTTCTATTCATCTCCGTCTTAAAGGGTAGCCCTCTTCTTTTTGTAACTGTGTCCAGTGGTTCTAATCTCCGGGATAGGAGGCAACACCTTCCAGGGACCCACCCACCGTATCAAGTTCCCTCAGGACCTTGTGTTTCAGTAAGATCACAGCTACATGGATGTATAAAGGGGAACCTAGATAACCACAAAAGGAGAAAAGTTCAGGCATGTTGAACTAGGAAGCAAGGGGCCCATGTTGACAGTAGTATGAGTGGCACGACAGCACATTGGCTAGCACTGTGGCTTCACAGCTCCAGGGTCCCAGGTTCGATTCCCCACTGGGTCACTGCCTGTGCGGAGTCTGCACGTTCTCCCCGTGTCTGCGTGGGTTTTCTTTTTTTTTTAAATAATTTTTATTAAGATTTTTACAAAATATAAACATCACAACAATATTAACAAAACAACCGCGGTAAAAACCCAACACCCACCCAACTTCAAAAGAAAAAACAAAAGAACACCCAAACAACAAAAGGGAAGGAGATAACACCCGCCACATCCCACAAACCTATGTACACAGTTCTCCCTCCCACCGAACCGAACAAAACCCCCCCCCCAGCTGCTGCTGCCTGCCTATTTCCCTACCGTTCCGCCAGGAAGTCCAAGAAAGGCTGCCACCGCCTAAAGAACCCTTGTACTGATCCCCTCAGGGCAAATTTCACCTTCTCCAATTTAATGAACCCCGCCATATCATTGATCCAGGCCTCCACGCTTGGGGGGCCTCGCATCCTTCCATTGGAGCAAGATCCTCTGCCGGGCTACTAGGGACGCAAAGGCCAGAACACCGGCCTCTTGTCTGCGTGGGTTTTCCTCCCACAGTCCAAAGATGTGCAAGTTAGATGGATTGCTAAATTGCCCCTAGTGTCGGAAAAGGTTAGGAGGGGTTACGGTGATAGATTGGAAGTGTGGGCTTAACTGGGGTGGTGGGTGGGCCGGTGTAGACTCAATGGGCCAAATGGCCTCCTTCTGCTATGTTCTATGTTCTACAGACCACTTCTGAATGGCCTATTTCAGTGTTGGGAAATCTCAGTCTCTGTAATCGAAGGTCAATGGTGCCGCTTCCACACGGGCTAGGAGCTGTTTACAAGTGGAGAGAATCGGCATTGGATCTGTACATGCACGCAAGCGGAGAATAAGCGAACACACGTAGATCAGCGGAGGTGTGGAGTCGAGTTTTACCTTCTTCAGTGCAAAGGATGCGGTTTGGCCACCTCGAACCTCCCGGACTGGCATTCGTTTCCTGTGGATTGACTTCACTGCAATGGGCATGAAGTTCCCCAGTGGATCGGGTCCCAGCAGCAATATGTCATTTAATCGGATCAGACCTCTTAGCGTCGTTCCAGACACCACTGTTCCAACGCCCTAGAAAATAAAATCAAATGGGAGGGGGATGGGGGGGTTTACAATGGAACGCTGAGCACCAGGCAAGCCTGGACGATGAAACTCCATATTGCTAACAAAGACGCGCCAGATTTCTGTCCATTCTCAGCGGAAATTCTTTGTCTCTGATCCACCCTGTCGATGGATGAAAGCCTGTTTTGGGTGCAAAACGAATTGGGTTGAATTTTTCTGAAGCATCTCCCCTCTGTAGGTTCAGAACACAATGAATTGCCTTTGAGGCCTAAGAGCTGCGGTAATGTAGGGAAGCACCATAATTGTGCACCATAATTTGTGCTCGGCAAGTTACAACAAAAAAAAAGTTTTAAATGACCAGTTTTGTTGTGCTGGTTAATGTGTCAGCCGGGAATAACACTAAATTGTGCCAAGGTATCTTGTTCACTTGAACAGGGCCCCGGTTGAACAATATAATCCGGACGACGAGAACTGCTCCAGTCCCTTAGTGCTGCATTGGAGTGCCAGCTGGAGCGAGCATTGGCTGACACCAAGTCAATTAATTCTAACTTCAGCACCGAACATGGTGGCCCCACCCCACCCACCTCAATCCACACATCTCGTTCTTCCACACAACCTAGGCTAAAGTCAGTGGGGAGACAATGGGGGCACTGGCAATGTATCTGGACTAGGAGTCCGGAGGCCCAGGAAATTCTCACGGCAGCTGGTGGATTTCAACTCAATTTAATTCGAAACAATTTGGAATTGAAAGCTACTCCCTAATGGTGGGAATGACAATGGTCATCGATCACAAAAACCCAGCTGGTCCCCTAATGTCCTTTAGGGAAGGAAATCTGCCGTCCTTACCAAGTCTGGCCTACACGTGACTCCAGACCCACAGCAATGTGGCTGATTCTGAACTGTCCTCAAGGGCAATTAGGAATGGGTGACAACTGTTGGTCTTGCCAGCGATGCCCACATCCCAAAGAACCAAAAACAAACTTTAGCACTGGGACCATCCCACTGAACAGAAGGTAGCTGGCCTCAGTCAACAGGTCCCAATTCAATCTTTGGCTTTGTGGGTCAGGTTTGCTCGGGTAAATTTGCAGGAGTTTAAAATCAGTAACAAATCCAATATGGAGTTCAGGAGAAACAGGCAGAATGTTCCCATTCACTTCAATGGATCAGGACAAAGAAAAAACACAATGGATCAGTTAAGCCCCCAGGAACCCTTTCAGAAATCATTCACAACCTATTGGCCTCGGATTCTCTTTCCAAAAGACCATATGACATAGGAGCAGAATTAGGCCACTCATCCCATCAAGTCTGCTCCGCCATTCAATCATGGCTGATATCTTTCTCATCCCATTCTCCTGCCTTCCCCCCCCATAACCCCTGATCCCCTTATTGATCAAAAACCTATCTATCTGTCTTAAAGACACTCAGTGAAATGGCCTCCAGTCTTCTGCGGCAAAGAGTTCCACAGATTCACCACCCCCTGGCTGAAGAAATTCCTCCTCATCCCTGTTTTAAAGGATCGTCCCTTTAGTCTGAGATGGTGGCCTCTGCTTCTAGTTTTTCCTACAAGTGGAAACATTCTCTCCACGTCCACTCTATCCAGGCCTCGTAGTATCCTGTAAGTTTCAATAAGAACCCCCCTCATCCTTCTAAACTCTTCCATGATCGATCACTCAAAATGTTCATCTCACTTGTGAATAATGGCCATTCAAAGTGATGCCTTATGGGTTCCCATACCCTCAGTCATCTAATCCCCAAGCTCTCCACCTCCTGGTCCGCCTTCAAAAGGCTCCTTAAATACGCCCCTGTATTTGTTGCCCGTCTTAATATTTCTGTCTTCGACTCGGCATTAGTTTTGGTTTGATCGTGTTACTACATTACAGACACTGAATCAATGGACTGATGTATCAGGGTGATGGAATTCTCATCTGCACGCTTAATACACAGGATTAATACAGAGGCCGTTTTGTAATAAGCAGGCCCCACATGCAGGTTCTCACCGGAACGGAGTAAGTGTCGTCAATCTGAAACTCTGCTGGCTCGTCCTCCTTGAAACTTGTCCGTGGCGACAACAGGTTCAAAAACATCTTCAGCAGTTCCAGATTCTCCCCAGTCACATTGGAGATCTGGAAAATTGGGCACATCCTGAGAGAAAGGAAAAGGGAGCACTCTGTTACGGGGCAAGAACACAAAACCGGTATCGGATAAAAGAAGAATTGGCATAGGGCACACATGGCATGTCAAGGACAAACACCAGGGACACTGGACAGGAAGGCAGCGTCCAGACAACAGGGTGAAACACTCTGGTGAACCCGCACTGGTCAACGTCCCACAGCAACAAACTGCCTAGAAGAAGCATGTCCCAGAGGGCAGCACGATGGCACAGTGGTTAGCATTGCTGTCTCAGTGCCAGGGACCCGGGTTCAATTCCGGCATCGAGTGACTGACTGTGTGGAGTTTGCACGTTTTCCTAGTGTCTGTGTGGGTTTCCTCTGGGTGCTCCGGTTTCCTCCCACAGTCACAAAGATGTGGTTAGGTGGACTGGTCATGCTAAATTGCCTCTGGAGTCCAAAGGTTGGGTGGGGTCAGAGAGATAGGGTAGGGGAGTGGGCCTAGTAGTGCTATTTCAAAGGGTCGGGGCGGACTCGATGAGCCGAATGTCCTCCTGCGATGTCCGGATTCTATGATTCAACATCAAACGCTCCACAGTTAGCTGGGCATGGATTAGATAGCCAGGATCACAAGGCTACGGTGTCTTATCAGCCATCACTGTTGTGGACAGTTTCCCTTTCGATTATGCTGTGCCACTTTGGGTAACATCCACCTGACCGACAGAGCAAGCACGAGGCAGAGTGCCCAATTACAGCTGCTAATTGCATCATCATCAAAGCAGCAGTAGGGTTGCTGTAACTAACCACCAGTTAGGGAAAGGGATAGACCAAAACCCTACATCCAGTGACCTCACCCTACCAGAAGCACACATGCTGGGCCACTGCATTGGCAGTGAAGCCTAACCCAGCCAAGCAGCCTGCTGAGGCTCACTGCGGGATGTACGTTGGCTAGACTCTGCTTTCTGAAAGCAGGGAAAACATTCAAAAGCTCTGTCCCAGTCAGAGGACCATGAAGCTGTTACCTTTCCGAGCTAAAGTTGGACGCTGTAACAATCACATCATCCTTGTTCTGGACCAGGACTGGGATCTTTCTGCAGCCTGGAGACTTCAGCAGCCTCTGCAGCAACTTCAGTGTTTCTGATTAATAAAGATACAGAACCAAACCTGTCAATTCACCAAGTCACAGAGTGCAGGACCACCCCCCCACCCGCGAGGGTGCTGCTGTCCGAATCGCCTCAGTCTACCTCCCAACTATAGAAACCGTTTCTAAAGTTTTCTCTTCCCCCAAGCTTTTACCCTTGCCCTCCCAAGCTGGCTGACACCCACCTCCAGATATTCCTCGTGTTAAACAAAGGAGCTAGTTGTCTTTACATTTTTCCAATTAAGGGGCAATTTAGTGTGGCCAATCCCCCTACCCTGCACATCTTTGGGTTGTGGGGGTAAGACCCACGCAGTCACGGGGAGAATGTGCAAACTCTACACGGACAGTGACCCGGAGCCGGGATCAAACCCGGGTCCGCAGCTCCGTGAGGCAGCAGTGCTAACCACTGCGCCACTCTAAAAGGAGCGAGTTAATGAGAACTTTCATTAAAAACGCTTTTACAAATCCTTACTTAAACATTTTTGTCAGTAATTAATCAGACAGATTACGATCGGGAGGGGGACTTTGCTTTAACAGTTGGCGGGGCAGCACGGTGGCACAGTGGTTAGCACTGCTGCCTCACGGCGCCGAGGTCCCAGGCTCAAATCCCGGCTCTGGGTCACTGTCCGTGTGGAGTTTGCACATTCTCCCCGTGTTTGCGTGGGTTTCGTCCCCACAACCCAAAGATGTGCAGGGTAGGTGGATTGGCCACGCTAAATTGCCCCTTAATTGGAAAAAATTATTCGGGTACTCTAAATTTATTTCTTCAAAAACACAGTTGGTGGAGCATAAAAAGTTAGATGCACTTCCCGGGGGGGCGGGGGGGGGGGGGGGGTTTGTAAAGAAAAATCAAAAAATCAGGTTGACCAGAACTGCAAACTGGAGCCAATCGGGAGAGGTTGAATAATGGAGAATTATTCAAGTTATGAATATGTCGGTCAGGTTGGATAACGGAGAAACCCAAAATAAGGGGCTCTAAAATACAAGATAAAGACGGACACTAATTAGTCCAAGAGGGAAATGTGGAGAATTGTCTTTACACAGGGACAGTGATTAGCATATGGAACTTGCTACCACAGGGAGTAGTCAAATGTGTTCATAAGGAAACTAGAAGAGTACATGAGAGAAAATGTAATATAAAGACATGCTGAAATGCTGAGATAGGGCAGATGGAATGAGTGGAGTATAAAGCCAGCACGGACTAGTCAGGCTGAATGGCCTGTGGCTGTACATTCTGTGTAGCCAACTGGGAAACATCAATAAATGGGTAACAGGCACCACCATTTGTCCTGAGATTGCAATGCTCACATTTGCAGTTTGTACATGTTTTTCCTTCTCTGCCTGGTGATAAAAGGAAAAAGTGAGTGTGCTTCACTCCTGTGGTTAGTGAACAGTCGTGAATGTGTTTTCTTTTGTAAATATCCACAACTGTGCAGTATGTTTATTTATACTCTGTGCAAGTCATTTTCTGCTAAAATCAGTGATAATGGCCAGAACAGAGAGATTGGGGGCGAGTCAAAGATGAAGCAGCTCCTCTCCTTTGTTAATGTTCACTGGCTGTACACACAAAACAGAAGCCTCACCTGTCACAGGTGGCTGGAAAGAGGACCTTCAAGTGTCAATTCAAATGGCAATTTCGTGTTTCCCCTCTTACCCTGTAAGATGTTGGCTGGACACATGTCTATCTTTGTCACCACTACAAACACAGGAACGTTGAGGGCCAGAGCAAGTCCCAGATGTTCTTTGGTCATCCCCACGATTCCGGCATTGCTACCAACCTTTGGGGGAAAAAACATGTATCCAGTCAGAGTGAAAGAAAAGGCAGCTGACCAACAGCAGATCTGAAATACTAAAGCCCCCCCCCCCCCCTTTTGTACAAATCCTCATCAAAACGCCAGCGAGGGCTAGACAGGCCGAGTGGCCTGTACATTCTGCGTATCAATAAATGAAAGCAGAGAGATTGGGGCCTCACCTGGGGCGAGTCAATGATGAAGCAGCTCCTCTATTTTGTGCTGCATTACAACAAAGTACCTCAGTTGGCAGTGACAGGCTTTGGGACAGCTGCAGCTCATGAAAGGTTCTACAGAAATGCAAGTTTGTCTTTCACACCCCCCCCACCCCTCCCCAAAATCTCTGCTTGACCATCAGAGCTCCCGTGGCTGACTCCCATCACCTCTATGGCAGCAGCTTGAGCCCCGGGTGTTTCAGGCTGTCTGTCGGCACTCAATCGTTTTCTTTTAAATTGATTTACTGGATGTGGGTATCACTGGCTAGACAGGCATTTAGTGCCCACCCCTAGCTGCCCATCAAGGTGAGCTGCAGCCCCTGTTCTGTAAAGCTGCTGGTGTTGGTTTGCAGGCTTTGTCTAACCTAATGAAGATGAACTGATCTAACTTTGCTAATGCTTCCTTTCCAAAGCCCCCAGTCCCCTCCTCCAGGCTCTCAGCCCACCGAAGCACATGATGTTTTCTGGAGGTGATCAGGTTAGTTAGCCAGCATCAAACAACTGCAGGTTTTAAACACTGTGCTTAACAAAGCTTTCATATATCTGATTAGAGGGCTAGAGAATACCATTTGTACCCGTTTCTGAATCCTGACACTATCGGGCTCCACCTATTCAAACACTTGTCATCGGCACAAGCTCTGGTTGACAATCCACCATCTGCACTCATGGCGGGATCAAGAGGCACTGACTGCGGCGTAGATCCACAGCGTGTATCTTGAGCACAGCTTTACACAGAGTTAAACCCAGTGTCAGGAGCAGATGGGTGGCCTGTAACTGGCTTTTTGCACCCTGGTCTACTGTGTGAAGGTGAAAAATCAGCAAAAGCACTCATTGGGACAGCCAGACATTCCTGTTTGAGCAACACGCTCCTCAATACCCCCACACCTCAGCACCAGGCCTCAAACCTGGGGTTGGGGGGTGGTGGCAGACAATATTCATGGAGCCAAACTTCAGTAGTGTGTCAGCCAGTGTTCAAAGGTGGGTGGGAAAGTGAGGGGGAGGGGAAGAAACAAAACTAACAAAAGAATGGAATCCATAACAACTGAAGCTCCTTTGGGCATTTAGTGTCAGTATGGTTAAGACGGTAACTTACTTGCCTTGATGTCAGTAAATTGTTGGCTCAAATCCCGCTCCAGAGACTCAAGCACATAATCTAGAAGGATACTCCTAATGAATTGACCATAGAATTCCTACAGCGCAGAAGGCCATTCAGCCCACCGTCTACACCCACCCTCTGAAAGAGTACCCTACCTTGGCACCCATCCCCGTAATCCCACCCAATCTGCACATTTTTGGACATTAAGCAGCAATTTAGCAATGGTCAATCCACCTAACCTGCAGAACTCCGGTGCAGGCTCCGCACAGTCACCCGAGGCCAGAATTGAAACTGTGAGGCCGCAATGCTAACCACTCTAGCACCGTGCCACCCCCAACATCGTCAGGCAATAACAGAGGGCTGCACCATCACAGCTGCTGCCTTCCAGAACTCGCACTAAGCCGCGGCAGCCTGCCTCTTGGAAGTGGACGTAATAGATTTCACGGCACTATTTTCAAACGCAGGGGCATCGCCTCACTGGAGCTGGGAGGCATTCGCGGAAGAGAGGGTTCAGAATGAACATGACCCCAGAAAGAAAAAGTGGTTCATTGGCTGTAAAATCCTTGGGATTCACAAGAGGTGCCTTATAAAAGCAAATCTTTTCATTCTTACCATCAACATGCAGAAGTCCGGTAGATGCCCAGTCATCCCAAACACTGTGGTCTTCAGGTATTTCTCATGCCCTGCCAGGTCAATGAAGGTGATGACTTTAGTGGATTTCTCACAGATTTTGGTCCAGTCCAACCCACCGCCATGGCTGTCTGGTTTGTTCACAACATCCCCCGTGCTGTCAAAGCCGAGAATGTCATTGCCAACACTGCTTGTCCGCCCAGATTCAACCTCGTGCTTGTGGCGAAACAGTTTCTGCCGTGCAAATCCTCGCCCGTTGTCAAGCTCGCCATGCGTCAGGACGCCCAACAAGGTGCTCTTCCCAGCATCCACGTTCCCGACCACGGCTACCCTGCAAGGAGAGAGGCGGGGGGGGTGAACTCCAGTGATTGCAAACTGCAAGACCAACTGAAAAGAGGTGTTCGACAGGGACCATTCATTGTCTATAAGCTGATGTAATCACCTGCAACCTCCCAGTTCTGCCAGTAAAGGGAACTTGCATAGAGTCGATTCATTTCAGTTTACAACACATTTCTGGAAATTTCGTGGACTCCAGTTCCAGTTCCCATTTGGCCTCAAGTTAGCGGTTTCCCCCCCCAGGCACGAACCAGGTGTGTTAGTGTTCACCTCTGTGTCAATGGGCTATGTTATAGAATAACAGGTATTTACAGCATGGAAAAGGCCCTTCGGCCCAGCTGGTCCACGCCGCCCAGTTTCTATCACTAAGCTAGTCCCACTTGCCCGCATTCTGCCCATAATCCCTCGATACCCACCCTGCCCATGTAACTGTCTGCTTTTTAAAGGACAAAATTATACCCACCTCTGCCTCTGGCAGCCCGTTCCAGATGCTCACCACCCTCTGTGCGAAAAACTTTCCCCCTGGTCTCTTTCGCATCTCTCCTCTCTCACCTTAAACCTATGCCCTCTAGTTCTAGACTCCTATACCTTTGGGAAAAGATGTTGACTATCTACCTTATCGATGCTCCTCATTATTTTATAGACCTCTGTAAGATCACCCCTAAGCCTCCTACACTCCAGGGAAAAAAAGTCCCAGCCTTTCCTTATAACTCAGACCATCAAGTCCTGGTAGCATCCTCGTAGCAGGTGGAAGCGACAAAAATAAAAAGAGACACTAGATTCTGAATGCTAGCCTGTTGTTATATTCCCGATGGCCAGTTGGTGAAGGAAGAAACCAACCAGTATTCACTTGAGAATAGATTTATTGTGCTCCAGTTTCCTCCCACAGTCCAAAGATGTGCAGGTTAGGTGGATTGGACATGATAAATTGGCCCTAAGTGTCCAAAGGCTATATGGGGTTACAGGTAGAGGGCAGGGATGGGATCTGTGTAGGATGGTCTTTCAAATGGTCGGTGCAGGCTTGATGGGCCAAATAGCCTCCTTCTGCACTGTAGGAGTTCTATGATTACAGGTATATATCTCCTGATTCCACTCTACGTTTCCATCAGCAAGTCTCTCCTTATGTGCTCAAGTCATCATTTATGCAAAGTTCTCCGTCTCTCCACTTAACCTCAATGGATACAATTGACACCTGTAACCATATTGTAGGCTGCGACTGTTAAGCTGGACAGGGCTCTGTAATTGAACAGCCTAATAACACTCATGCTCTAGGCTCATGCACAAAGGTTGGGCAATCGGGCAAGATACGAGAAAGTAACTGACCCGCAAGAAAGTCAACGCCTTCAGGAAAGGAGGAGAAACAGAAACCCTCACTTTCCCCACCTCCTAAACAACAAAAAGAAGCATTAGATGATTCTCATTCCTGCAGAGGTGCCACCTGACCGGATGAATATTCCCAATTTTACTTTTTGACCCCCCCCCCCCCCCCCCCAGTTCCTTACCTGACCTCCAAAAAGTCATTCTCCCCAACTCGCTTCCGAACTAAGTAGTCAGCCACTTTTCCACCTGCCTCCTGCCGCTCTCGGAGAAGAATCAGATCAGAGTAAATCTGCTCGGCCAGACTCTTGACAGTTGCTACAGATGCCTCAATGTCATCATCATTCAGACCGTATTTCTTGCCGTCTGGAATGAGTGAGCACACCTATTAAAATGGAGCGGGCTACAGTGGTCTTATTACGCAGTTAATTTCCCTTTGAAATTGCAAACTGTAATAGGAAACAAAAAGGACTTGATAATAATGTTTATCATGATAAACTTACAAATGCCAGGTGGAGACAACTAAAAGTTAGCAGGGAGGGAAGGGGCGACAGTATACAGGCATTAAAATTGATGGTGTGAGGCACGGCACAGCGGTTAGCACTGCTGCCTCATGGCACTGAGGACCCGGGTACGATCCCGGTTCCGAGTCACTGTCCGCGTGGAGTTTGCACATTCTCCCCGTGTCTGTGTGGGTCTCACCCCCACAACCCAAAGATGTGCAGGGTAGGTGGATTGGCCAGGCTAAATTGCCCCTTAAATTGGAGAAAAAAATTGGGCATTCCAAATTTATTTATTTTCTAAATTGATGGTCCGAATAATACTACATTTATCTAGAAATAGGCAAACTTTACCTGATCCTTGCCCGATTACGTAGATGGTCTCCCCACAACCCTCGTCCATACGCTCTCGCAACTGCTTTAGCAGGCAGTCATACTGCTCCGAGCTCGGACTCACCAACACAAACTAAAGCACAAAATAAACAAGATCAGTGGGGATTTCAGGACTGCCTGAAGACGCTCAAAGTCGGTCTAATATCAGTCAAAACAAAGCAGACCTGCCAATGGTCAGACTTGGAAACACAATGGTAAAGGTTTGACCACCTGTTTTGCTGTCGGGTTTTATGAAGCCGGGACAAGAAGCCAACGACAAGGTAGCGGAGGAACATTTTTCTTTAAGTGACTTGGAATTTCCGATGAATTTAGGTGAAGGCAATTACATGCACTCACACTGACAAAAGATGAAATCAGCAGACACTGAAACGAAGAGATAAAAATGAAAAGCTTTGGGACACCCAAGGAAGCCGACGGTTTGGGTGTCTTCACCAGTCCAGGGTTAAACAGAACACCTGTCATTTTCTTTTTTTCAAAAAAGTGATTACTGCACACAAACTAGGATTCAACTGCTTCAACTTTAATCAGGGCGAGGAGATGAGGTTTGTTTGCACACATCCCAATCATTGCACATCAAACAATACATTGTGTATCGCACAATAGGATGACGTGAAAGGCACAATACACAAATAAAAGATCTACCCTCTCCACCACTGCTGTGTACGTTATTAATTTCATTCTTGCCTCTCATGTTAGCTCTGCCTTCTACTCGCATTTGTTAATACAACTGAACTCAGGATTATTTGCTTTTGTTGGGAGTCCTCTCCCTTCCAGAATATTTCATTGTCATTATACATCGGTTGGATTAATTCCACTATTTGGAGGTCACACGTGCCATGTCTCCTGTTAAAGTTGTGGTACAGTTGCTACATTCAGTGTACAATTGTAAAATTCACTCTCATCTTTCAGGAGACTAGCTGATCCATCGCACTCAGCCCACTATTAAATACATTTCACCTCAGCTACAAACATTTTTTAAAATTATGAATGCAGCCCTCTGTTATGTTGGACGACAGATCTGTGTGTTTGCAAGTTCAGCATCGTCAATTTTTATTGGTCCTTGATACGACCGAACACAATTCTTTAATTTACAGGCAGCCGGGGATGTTTCTGCATTTGACGGCACAATCTGATGTCAGGGTTTCTGCGCACGGCCCAGGATCATCATCATTACGTGTGTACTACACCTCATGGCTGGGCCAACCCCTGCAACAAGGGTGGTCATTCACTGGTGGAATCTTACTGTGCACGAATGGACCATAAGACGTAGAAGTGGAATGAGGCCATTCGGCCCATCAGGTCTGCTCCGCCATTCAATCATGGCTGATATGTTTCTTATCCCCATTCTCCTGCCTTCTCCCCATAACTTCCAATCCCCTTATTGATCAAAACCCTATCTCTGTCTTGAAGACATTCAGTGAATTTGCCTCCTCTGCGGCAAAGAGTTCCATAGATTCACCACCCTCTGGCTGAAGAAATTCCTCCCCATCGCTGCTTTAAAGGATCGTCCCTTCAGTCTGAGGCTGTGCCTACAGGTTCTAGTTTTTCGTACGAGTGGAAACATCCTCTCCATGTCCACTCTATCCTGTAAGTTTCAATAAGATCCCTCCCTCATCCTTCTAAACTCCACAGAGTACAGATACAGAGTTCAACCTCTCCTCGTATGACAAGCTCTTCCTTCCAGGGATCGTTCTTCTGAACCCCCTCTGGACCCTTTCAAAGGGCAGCACATCCATCCTTAGATACGAGGCCCAAACTGCTCACAATATTCTAGATGGAGTCTAACCAGAGTCTTCCACAGCCTCAGAAGTACATCCCTGGTCTAGTATTCTCACCCTCTTGACATGAATGCTAACATTGCATTTGCCTTCCTAGCTGCCAACTGAACCTGCACGTTAACCTTAAGAGAATCTTAAACTAGGACTCCCAAGTCCCTGTGTGCTTCTGATTTCCGAAGCCTTTTCCCCATTTAGAAAATAGTCTATGCCTCCATTCTTCCTACCAAAGCCTCACACTTTTCCACATTGTATTCCATCTGCCACTCCTTTGCCCACTCTCCTAGCCTGTCCAAGTTCGTCTGCCTCCTCCTCAATACTACCTGTCCCTCTGCATATCTCTATCAGCATTGGATCATGGAAATCTGCATCCAGCCACCAGTGGCCAAAATCCTCTGGTGCCGTTATCCAATTAAAAAACCCAAAAAGCAGAACACCAGGTTTGCTAGAAATGTGAAAGAAAACATTTCAAACGCTCTTTCCGTCGCCACGGTTGTTGCTGGACCTGTTGAGTATTTCCTATTTTGATTTCAAACAGCTATCAAATGGCAGGTTCCAAAGCTGCAAGTCCCACTATTCCTGTGAAAGGTTTTTTGATTTCACTCCTGAATTGTAGGATACTTTCAGGGGTTTGTTTTTTCAAATAAACAATAGCGATATTTCATTGGCTGCAAATTATTTCGGGATATCCCACAATAATTAACGGTGCTACAGAAATACAATTCATTTGTTTTACCCCAGCAAATGTTTCAGATGTTCCCACATTTTGCATTCCCCAACCTGAGAAAATAGTTCCCCTGCTCGATTACATACTTTTAAAATCTCAATCTGCCCCAACCATAGAAATTCTTTGGAATATAAACCATGTTTATGCAACCTTTAGTGATAGCACTTGTGATGGCTCAGAGGTTGGATGGAGGGATTTGAAATTGCATCTCTGATATCCACGTTGATCTTCATAAGACTTAGGAGCAGAATTCGGCCATTCTGGCCATCGATTCTCCTGCCTTCTCCCCAGAACCCTGATCCCTTTATTAATCAAGAATCTATCTATCTATCTATCTCGGTCTTAAAGACAGTCAGTAATTTGTTTTCCTAACTGCTTACTGAACCTGTTTGTTAACAGTAAGGTAACCTTGAACAAGGACTCCCAAGTTCCTTTGTGCTTCTGATTTCCGAAGCCTTTTCCCATATAGGAAATAGTCTATGCCCCCATTCATATCCCATCTGCCACTTCATTGCCCACTCTCCTAGTCTGTCCAAATCCTTCTGCAGTCCCCCCGCTGTCTACCTGTCCCTCCCATCCCCATCCTTATACACCCCAAACCTCCCTCCCTATTTACCCCTCCCATTTCAACTTCCAGGTCCCCTACCCTCTGTGCCCATGCCCTGTGGCAACATCCTTCCCCTCAGCGCTGCTGCCCACCTACACGCCCCACAGACCAAATCATTCCCCCCCACCTCCCCCCTGACCCCCAACCCTCCCCAACCCTCCCCCCCAACTCCCAACACCCTCCCCCTGACCCCCAACCCCCTGATCCCCAACCCTCCCCCCTGATCCCCAACTCCCCCCCTCGACCCCCAACACAACCACCTCCCCCTCCCGACCCCCAACCACCTCCCCCCCCCTCGACCCCCAACCACCTCCCCCCCCCCCTCGACCCCCAACCACCTCCCCCCCCTCGACCCTCAAACATAATAATCCCCCCCCCCAAACTCCATCCCCCTGTACCAATATCCTTACCAACCCCCCCGCCCGGTACCTTTGACGCCAGGTCGGGCTCCAGTTCGCCGTTCACATTCCCGCCGACCTCCTCGTCCAGCTCCGGGGCGAAGATACTGGGCAAGTCCCCGGCTCCGGGCCCAGTGGACATCGGGCTCCCCGAGCGCGGCGAATCCCCGCTGGAGGCCGAGCCCCGCCTGGAGGCGCCTTTCACCATCGCGGCTCCGGACCCCGCTCCGGCTCCGGACCCCGCTCCCGGCCCGGCCGCCAGCACCGGCGCCGACATGATCCGGGGCCTTTCAGCGGGCGGGGGGGGGGGGGCGGGGCCTGCGGGCCCGGCCCCTTTAACGGGTTTTTAAAGGGAAATGTCAATATGCCGGCCAAAAACAAATCCCGGCCCACGACGCAGCTGGCGGTTTCTAGGCTCCCCGGCGCCGGTAACCCAGGTCCCGGTTTCTAGGCTCCCCAGGCGGCTGTTTCAAGGCTCCCCGACGCCCACAACAGGCGGCGGTTGAAAGTCTGCCCCTCAGCCGGCGGTTTCAGGTCTCCCCGTCCCCTCAATTCGGTTGTTTCGAGGCTTCCCCCCCGCCTCTGTTTGCAAACACTGGCTCGAGCTCCAGGGCCTAAAAAATTTTTTTTTCCTCTTCAAACCACTTCGGGCGCCCCCCTCCCGGTTGATGAGTGGGATCCGCCGCACCGGGCCGCCCGCTTCCAGCTCGGCGGCGCTAATTTCTCCCGGACAAACTTGCCGCACAAAGGGGCGGGGTCGGGGGACCGGTAGGCGGGGTCGGGGGGGCCGGAGGGGCGGGGTCGGGGGGCCGGAGGGGCGGGGTCTGGGGGACGGCCAATAGCGGTCCCGGTAAGCGCCGATTGACGTACCGTCCAAGCCAATCAGAGGCGGCCCTAGCGGAAGGGGTGTGACTTCCCCTGCCCACGTGTCTCCTTTTGATGGACGCGTCCGTTATCCAATAAGAGAGCGTGTCGTCAGCATGTCAATCACACCGTCTACCCAATCAGGGCTCCGACCCCCGGGTGCCAGCCCTCCTGATGCAACTTTGCTGCAAGAAGAGGGAACCCCATTGGGATGGAGGGACTCTGCCAATCCTCACCTTCCTCATTGACTCATTATGCACCTGCAAAGCAACTGGAGGGTGGGGAGTCCTGTTCCTTCTGATGAAACAATTTGAAATCTATCACAAACAACAACTTCATTCAGATAGCTTTTCTTGGCTGGCCCAGCAATTTGTTGCCCATTGCAGCACGGTAGCATAGTGGTTAGCACAATTGCTTCACAGCTCCAGGGTCCCAGGTTCGATTCCGGCTTGGGTCACTGTCTGCGCGGCGTCTGTACGTCCTCCCCGTGTCTGCGTGGGTTTCCTCCGGGTGCTCCGGTTTCCTCCCACAGTCCAAAGATGTGCAGGTTAGGTGGATTGGCCATGATAAATTGCCCTTAGTGACCAAAATTGCCCTTAGTGTTGGGTGGGGTTACTGGGTTATGGGGATAGGGTGGAGGTGTGGGTTTGGGTAGGGTGCTCTTTCCAAGAGCCGATGCAGACTCGATGGGCCGAATGGCCTCCTTCTGCACTGTAAATTATATATGATTCCTAATTGTTCCTTGAACTGCTGCAGTCCATGTGATGTACGTACACCCACAGTGCTGCTAGGGATTCATTTAAGGTACGCAAAGAGGCCCTTCGCCTCTGTGCCGCCCAGTAAAGGCACCCATCTATTCTAATCCCATTTTCCAGCAACTGGTCCGTAGCCTTGTTCGCAACGGGCGTTTCAAGTGCTCATCTAACGGCTTCTTAAATGTTGTGAGGGTTCCTGCCTCTACCACTCTTTCAGGCAGCAAGTTCCAGATTCCCACTACCCTGGTGGATTGGCCATGATAAATTGCCGCTTAGTGCCCAAAAAGTTAGATGGGGCTACTGGCCAGGCATGGGCTTGAGTAGGGTACTCTTTCCAAGGGCCGGTGCAGACCCCGATGGCATGATTGGCACGTCTTTCAGGACTTCTGGGAGGAAACCGGAGCACCCGGGGGGAACCCGCGCAGACATGGGGAGAACGTGCAGACGGTGACCCGAGCCGGGAATCGAACCTGAGACCCTGGCGCTGTGAAGCAACAGTGCTAACCACTGTGCTACTGTATGAAACACATTATAGGCAATGAGGTAGTTTTGAAGTGTAGCCACAGTTGTAATGTTGAAAACACGACAGATAATTTGCAGAAACCTGACCTCACAAACAGCAATGTGTCAAGTGGTCAGATATTTGATCGTGTTGGTGTTAGTTCAGGGATAAACATTAGCCCAGGACAATGAGAACTGCCCTACTCATCTCTCGGCGTAGTGCCATGTGATCTTTTACGTTCACCTGAGAGGACGGACTTTGTGGCCTTCGTTTAACATTTAATTCCTCTGACAATGCACCATTCCCAAACTAATGCACTGACATGTCAGTCTGGGGATTATGAGGAGAGGTAATTATCCTATTGTCATTGCAGCATAGGAACAGAAGCAGGCCATTCAGCCCCTCGAGCCTGTCCCGTCATTTAATAAGATCATGGCTGATTGGTGGTCTGCCCTTGGCCCAAATCTCTTAATACCTTTGCTTAACAAAAGATTGAAAATGAGCAACTGTTCCAGCTTCAGCTGCTGTGTGTGGGAGAGAATTCCAAACCTCTGCCACCCTTTGAGTGAAGAAGTTCTTCCCAACATCCCTCCTGAACGGTCTGGCCCTAATTTTTAGACTATGCCGCCTAGTTTTAGAATCTCCAACCGATCCTTATCGACCCTGTCTTTCCCTGTTAATATTTTGAATGCTTTGATCAGATCATCCCTCAACCTAAATTCTAGCGAAAACAGGTCTAATTTGTATAATTTCTCCTCACAACACAACCCCATTAGTCCAGGTATCATTCTTGTAAACCTACGCTGCTCTCCCTCCAAGGCCAAAATATTCTTCCTCAGGTGTGGTGCCCAGAACTGCTCCCAGTGACTCCAAGTGGGGTCTAACCAGGGTTTTGTAAAGTTGCAGCATCACCCCAGGGTCTTTATATTCCAATCTTCTAGATATAGAGATTTAGCCATTAGTCTTTCTGATTATTTTCTGCATTTGTTCATGGCATTTTAAGGGTCTATGCACCTGAACTCCCCAAGTCTCTTCGGATATCCACTGTACCTGACCTCTTCCCATTTAGAAAGTACCCTGTTCTATCCTTTTTTTGGTCCAAAATGGATAACCTCCCGTTTGCTTACATTGGATTCCATCTGCCACGATTTTGACCATTCACCTAGTCTGTCAATACCTCCTTGCAATTTTATGCTATCATCCAGCCTGTCTACAATGCCACCTAACTTTGTGTCATCAGCAAATTTAGATATATGACTTTCTGTGCCTTCATCCAAGTCATGAATGGTATTCCGCTTGTGACCATGGAGTGACTGATCACATAAAGGGCTGTTCCTGTTCAAAGTCACAGACAAGGGCTCTTTTTACCCAGATCCGGGTGGAATTTTGATGAAAATGCACAGGTGAATGTTAGAGGAGTAGTTTACCCCTGGAATGGTATGTCTTCTGATCACCGGACCTGGCAGAAAACAGTGAGAGGTTTGGCTGGAAGGTTTAAACAGTCTTGTGCTTCCAGCATGCAGGCGGAGGAGGGGCAAGCTGTAAGGCCCCAGATACAGGAACTGATTACTTTTATCAAGGAGGAATTCCATAACGTTCCATGTTACCAACCTTACCGGAGGCTTGCACCTCCAATCCCCTCTACCGTCCATCATCTTCCCCACTTAACTCCTGCCCCTTTAATTCCACTCAGTACCCAGCCCATTCCAGATGTTTCGGATCTGTTGGAGAGTATGGGAAGGATTATGGGCCTGTTGGGGAGGGTTGGAGGGTTCTCGGGATACAAGTTGAATGCAGGGAAAAGCGAGGTATTCCCAGTGAATGAGCTGGCACAGCGGGCTAATTTAGGGGGGGTGCCATTTACGGTAGTGAGGGATAGGTTTAGGTATTTGGGGATTCAGGTAGCGAGGGAATGGACGGGGCTCCATAAGTGGAACTTAACAAAGCTGGTGGAGGAGGCCAGGGAGGATCTTAAGAGGTGGGATACACTGCACTTTATGTTGGCGGGGAGGGTCCAAGTGGGGAAAATAAATATTCTGCCAAGGTTCTTGTTTATCTTTCAGGCTCTCATGATCTTTATACCAAAGGCCTTTTTTTGCAAAGTGGACACAGTCATCTCTGACTTTGTATGGGCGGGGAAGGTACCGAGGGTGGGGAGGACCCTGCTACAGAGGCAGAGGCAGCCGGGGGGGGGGGGGGGGGGGGGGGGGGGGGGCGGTTGGCAGGGGACCTTGTAAGGGGTCTAGTTTGAGGGCTATGTTGATGGCAGCATTGCCAATGGCTCCGAGTAGGTATTCAGGGAGCCCAGTGGTGCAGTCCTCGGTGAAGATATGGAATCAGCTGAGGAGGCATTTTCGGGTGGAAGGGATGTCGGTGCTAACATTGCTGTGCGAGAATCATGGGTTTGAGCCGGGGGGGTGGATAATGTATACAGGAGGTGGAGGGAAATGGGGCTGGTCAAGGTGAGGGATTTGTATTTGGAGGAAGTTTTCGACAGTCTGGAGGAGCTAAGGGAGAGGGTAAAGCTGCCGAGGGGTAGTGAGTTCAGGTATCTACAGGTTAGTGACTTTGCACGAAAGGTCTGGAAGGCGTTCCCTAGATTGCCAGGATACACCCTGCTGGAGCGACTGCTGCTTCCGGATGCGGAAGGGGTGGGAAGAATTGGGGATATATATATAAGTGGCTGGGGGAGCAGGAAGGCGAGCGGATGGTGAAGATCAAGGAGAAATGGGAAGCGGAGTTGGGAATGGAGATCAATTGGGGAGTATGGAGTGAGGCACTGCGAAGGGTAAACGGGACCTCCGCTTGTGCAAGGATGAGCTTGATACAGCTTGATTAAGGTGGTGCACAGGGTGCATATGACTCGGGCGAGAATGAGTGGGTTCTTTCAGGGGGTAGCAGATGAGTGTGAGAGTTGTGGGCGGGGGCCAGCGAATCACGTGCACATGTTTTGGGGTTGTGAAAAATTGGGAAGGTTCTGGACAGGAGTGTTCACGGTCTTAGCCAGGATAGTGGAGGAGGGAGTGGACCCGGACCCTTTGGTGGCGATATTTGGGGTTTCAGAGAAGTCGGAGCTCATGGAGAGGAGGAAGGCCGATGTCTTGGCCTTCGCCTCTCTGATTGCACGGTGACGAATTTTGTTGGAGTGGCGGTCGGCATCGCCACCGGGGGTAGCAGCATGCTACAGGGTGACCTGTACGACTTCCGGCGGTCGGAGAAGATAAAGTACGAGTTAAGGGGCTCCGCAGGGGGGGAGTTTGAGAAAAGGTGGGGGATGTTTGTCACCGTGTTTGAGGAGCTGTTCATCGCAGGGGGGTGTGGGGGTGTGTTTGGGGAGGGGGTGGGGGGGGGGGGGGGGGGGGTGGGGGTGGGGGGGAGAGAAATCTGTACAAACTGTATAGTTGATTGTTGGGAAGAATGTTTCCCGGGGTGTTTATTTGCTGTAACCTACCTTGATACAAGTTTGAATAAAATGCATTTAAAAAAAAAAATCCAAGTCATGAATGAATTAATTGAGGCCCCATTGTCCCCACTCTCTGTCGCTTGCAACTCACCAATTTCCTCACAATGTCAATAATTTGCCCTCAACTCCATGGGCAAATGTTAACCTTAGTTAACAGTCTCTTGGGATGTTAGGCTAACTGGTCTGTAATTCCCTGGTTTGTCCCTTTCTCCCTTCTCAAGTGGAGCGACATGTGCAACTTTCCATCCAGAGGGACTACTCCTGAATCTTGGAAACTCTGGAAGATTGTAGTTAGGGCTTCTACAATGTGCTCCCTACTTCCTTTAACAGCCTTGGATGGAAACCGTCAGGTCCTGGGGTTCGGCACTTTTTAGTTCCATGAATTTCCTAATTACTGATGCTGTATTTACGTTAATTGTATTAAGTCCCTGTCCTCTATCGACTATTAATTTTTTTGGGACTTCCAGCAAGTTCTCCTCCTTTTCAGACTGAGGCAAAGTAATTGTTCAACTTGTCTGCCATTCCCCCATCACTGACCATTGATGCCATCTACCCAAATGGGGGCAGAATACTGTTGCGTGAGATTAGCCGGGTGTCTCCTGATGCTCAGAGAGCTGAGAAATGCCCCTCTATCTAACGCCCGTCCGAGTAGATTGGGGCTTGGAACAACCCGGACGAGGCTGCACTTCGCCCCGTTTTCTGCATTGACGAGCTCTGCTTGCCCGAACATCTCAATGCAGCGAGAGATTGAGATGCCATTTTGAGATGGCCATCTTTCAAGCCCCCAAACATCCCCCCTCCCAGCCCTCACTCACTATAAGGCGATCCCCACGTCCATCAGGGCACACCCTGGACCGATCACCACTGCCACAAAATGCCAGCTTGGCAGTGCTAGGCTGGCACCCTAGCATTCCCCCTGCCATTGCCACCTGGGCTCCTTGGCAGTGCCAGCCTGGAAACATGGCACTGCCAGAGTTCTCAGATGGTACCAGCAGTGCCAGGGCTCCACCATGCCCAAAGGGCATGCAGCTGGGGGTCTCCAATCTGCTGGGAGACCCCCACAAGTGCCGTTCCACCTGGTTTGTAGAGGCCAACATTTTTTTTCCAAAAAATATACTTTATTCATTAAATTTCTTAATAAACATTACAGAGCATTTCAAATTGTCTTGACTGTACATTTCCATCAAAGTTACACATTCCCTTGACATTCTTCCATTCAATTGGGATGACATTACACACATATCCTTCTTTACGTTACAATTCTTTCTTAAATATTTACATTGTCTTTTTTCTTTTATACATTGGAGTATTGAAGACCCGGACAGAGGGGTTTTACACTGTTACCCACCCCACAGTGGTCTTTCCCCATTGTGCCTTGGCGGCAGCAGCCCCAAGCTTGAGTGCGTCCCTCAGCACATAGTCCTGGACCTTGGAATGTGCCAGTCTGCAACACTCGGTCAAGGACAATTCTTTGCTCTGGAAGATCAGCAAGTTTCGGGCAGACCAAAGAGCGTCTTTCACCGAGTTGATGACCTTCCAGCAGCAGTTGATATTTGTCTCGGTGTGTGTCCCTGGAAACAGTCCGTAGAGCACAGAGTCCTGTGTCACAGAGCTGCTCGGGATGAACCTTGACAAATCCCACTGCATCTCACTCCAGACCTTCTTTGCAAAGGCACATTTCACAAGGAGGGGGGGGGGGGGTGACCGTCTCATCTCCCCCACAGCCACTCCGCGGGCAGCGTGCAACGATGCTGAGCCTTCGGGTGTACATGAAGAATCTGACGGGGAGGGCCCTTCTCACCACCAGCCAAGCGAGGTCTTGGTGCTTGTTTGAAAGTTCTGGTGATGAGGCGTTCTGCCAGATAACTCTGACAGTCTGCTCAGGGAACCATCCAACATCCTCCACACTCTCCTTTTCCCTGAGCGCCTCGAGGACATTACGTGCTGACCACTGCTTCATTGCTTTGTGGTCAAAGGTGTTTTCCTTTAAAATATTTTCCACGAGGGATAGGTGGTACGGCAAGGTCCAACTACTCGGAGCGTTCCGCGGCAATGAGGCCAGGCCCATCTATCGTAACACCGGGTTCAGGTAGAACCTCAGTATGTAGTGACACTTGGTGTTTGCATACCGGGGGTCCACGCACAGCTTGATGCAGCTGCACACAAAGGTGGCCATCAGGATGAGGGAGACGTTGGGTACGTTCCTCCCTCCTTTATCCAGAGATTTATACATGGTGTCCCTTCGGACCCGGTCCATCTTGGATCTCCAGATGAATTTGAAGATGGCCTGGGTGACTGCTGCGGCACAGGGTCGGGTAACGGGCCAGACCTGCGCTATGTACAGTAACACCGAGAGTACCTCACACCTGATGACCAGGGTTTTGCCCGCAATGGAGAGGGAGCGTTGCTCCCACCAGCCCAGTTTCTGTTTTACCTTGGCAATGCGCTCCTCCCAGTTTTTGTTGCAAGCCCCAGCCGCTCCGAACCATATCCCCAGCACCTTCAGGTAATCTGACCTGACAAAGGGGACAAAGGACCGGTCGGCCCAGTTCCCAAAGAACATGGCCTCGCTCTTGCCGCGGTTTACCTTGGCTCCCGAGGCCAGTTCAAACTGGTCGCAGGCATTCAAGAGCCTGCGTACAGACGTGGGATCTGAGCAGAAAACGGCGACGTCGTCCATGTACAGGGAGGCCTTGACTTGCACGCCTCTGCTGCCTGGGATCGTCACCCCTCTCATACCCGGATCCTTCCTGATGGACTTGGCAAAAGGTTCTATGCAGCACACAAACAGGGCCGAGGAGAGAGGGCAGCCCTGCCTGACTCCAGATTTGATCTGGAACTTTTCTGATTCCCACCCATTGATTGAGACTGCGCTATAGATGTTTGTGTAGAGCAGTTTGATCCAATTGCGAATTCCCTCCCCAAACCCCATTTTGGAGAGCACATCCATCATGTAGGTGTGCGATATTCTGTCAAAAGCCTTCTCCTGGTCAAGGCTGATGAGGCAGGTGTCCACCCTCCTGTCCTGCACGTGGGCGATCGTATCCCTGAGCAGCGCAAGGCTATCAGAGGTCTTCCTGCCGGATACAGCACAGGTGTGGTCAGGGTGGATCACCCACTCCAGAGCAGACCTGACCCGATTGGCGATGACCTTGGCTAGAATTTTGTAATCCACATTCAACAGTGAAATGGGTCACCAATTTTGAATTTCTTCCCTTTCCCCCTTCTGCTTGTAGATGAGGGTGATGTGGAGGTCTCCAAGGCGAGGGAATTAACTCTTACACATTGGTTAGATCTTGGAAACACACATTAGAGTGAGACTAGCTGCTTCACTCTAATATGCAGTTTTACCAGAAAGTGATCCCGCCCACAATGGACGGTATTCACATTGCAACATTTCTCGCGAACTGGGTAGATCCTGGAACTGGGATCTCCTGGCATCTGCTGGTTGCATTGTGCCACGCTGCATTTCGGGTGCAACACGACCAATAGATCCTGCCCAATATCTCAATTTTCAGCCTACATTGCTCTTCACCACCCACTTTCCCTTTATATAACTATAACATTTCTCCTTATTGATTTTGATGACCCTTGCTTTCATATTGCCTTTTAGTCGCTCTTATCAGCTGCTTTGTGACCCTTTGCTGCTCTGTGTATCCATCCCATTCGCCCAGATCTCTGCTGTGCCTTGCAGTTTTGTAGGCCCTTTCTTTTAGTTTTATGCTGTCCCGAAACTCTTTAGTTGTCCGTGGCTGGGTTTTTTTGTTGTGAAGTGGAGCCTTTTCCTCTCAGGGGTTTATACTCGCTCTGTATCTCGTTAAATATTTCTTCCAATATTCTCCACTGACCTTCAGCCGTTTGACCCATTAACAGATCTTCCCAGTTTACCGTGGACATTCTCTGCCTCTTCCTGTTAAAGTCAGCCTTACCCAAGTCCAAAATTCTAGCATCTGAATCGTGCTTTTCACTTTTGAACGCTGCACTGAATTCAATCGCGTTGTGATCTCTATTTGATAAATGTTTGTGCAGAGTTTGGCTAATAACTACATATGGCTCATTAATCATAACTAACTCTAATACTGCCTGTTCCCTTATTGCATCTGGAACATATTGTTGCAGGAAACTATCCTGGACACATCCCAGAAATTCACTATCTTTTTGATAGCTGCTTGTCTGCCTCCCCCAATCTACATGTAAGTTGAAATCCCCATTAATACTACTCTGCCTTTGTTACACACTTGCCTAATTTTTGCCTTTGTACAATCTAGCTCCTCACAACTGCTACATGGGGGTCGGTACACAACAGCCGTTTTTGGTTTCTCAGTTCCACCCATTTGGTCTCCACTGGATGTTTTCCCCTCATTATATCCCCCCCCCCCTCACCATTGAGGTGGTAGTATTACTTTTTTTTAATAAATTTAGATTACCCAATTATTTTTTCCAATTAAGGGGCAATTTAGCGTGGCCAATCCACCTACTCTGCACATTTTTGGGTTGTGGGGGCGAAACCCACGCAGACACGGGGAGAATGTGCAAACTCCACACGGACAGTGACCCAGAGCCGGGATCGAACCTGGGACCTCAGCGCCGTGAGGCGGTTGTGCTAACCACTAGGCCACCGCGCTGCCCTCGGTGGTAGTATTACTAATGAGTAAGGCCACTCTGCCTCCCTCTGCCATCTACCCAGTTTCTCCTGTAAGCTTTATAACCAGGTGTATTTAGTTCCCAGTATTTAGTTCCCAGAGGGACAAATTAAAAGGGGCAGCCCCTTAAAGGGATTTTGTCTTCAACAAAAACCAATTGAAACATAAATTGAAATGTGATTAAAGGGCTCAATAAAGCCCCTGCGGTGCCCACCGGGCACGGAAGGTCTCGAGGGTGCTTGTGGACACCGTGTGCTCCCTTTCCAGGGTCACCCGGCTGCGAATGTAGCCTCAGCAGAGGGCCGTCAGTCGGGCTGGACAACTCCCTCGGTCGCCCGCAATCTGGTCCTGTTGGTGGCAGGTGTGGCCAGGCACAGGAGCAGGTTCACCAGGCTGTGGTCCTCTGCGTACCAGGTGGGCCTCCAGCTTCCAGATGTCCAGTTCTGACACTCCTGCCATTGCAACAGGTTGAGCCCATCCTCTGGTTTAGCACTCTGGGCTAAATCGCTGGCTTCTAAAGCAGACCAAGGCAGGCCAGCAGCACGGTCGATTCCCGTACCAGCCTCCCCGGACAGGTGCCGGAATGTGGCGACTAGGGGCTTTTCACAGTAACTTCATTGAAACCTACTCATGACAATAAGCGATTTTCATTTCATTTCATGATGCTCTGCCTTCACATGCCAACTGGAGAGAGAATGGTCTCTGCAATATTTTTCACTGTTGGTCAAATAGCCATTTTATCCCCATTTCCAATGTTCATATAATTAATAAAAATGCACTATTTAAAAAAAAATGCCCCTACAGTTTCCCTAATGTTTACTAAAATCCTGGAGGCTCCCGGCCAATCCGGGAGTGTTGGTAACCATCCAGGCGTGGGCGGGGTATGGCGCGTTACACGATGACGTTCTACGCACGACTGGAATTTAACGTTCGCTTCCTGACGTCATGGCGCCCGCGGGTATGGGTGACGTAGTGCGCAGGTGACGTAGCACGCAGGTGGTGGCCGGAGCCGAGCGGCGGGAGTGGGATCGCGGCACCGGGCGGAGCTGGAGGCAGCGGGGTGAGCGGCCCGGAGACTGTTGGCTGCCATTGACCGGCCCGGAGACTGCTGGCTGCCATTGACCGGGGCACACAGAGAGGGGGGGAAGGGCAGGGAGAGTCCAGAGGGGGAGGGGGTCACAGGGAGAGTCCACAGAGAGAGAGGGGGGCACAGGGAGAGTCCACAGGGGAAGGGGGCCCAGGGAGAGTCCACAGAAAGGGAGGGGGCATAGGGAGAGTTCACAGAGAGGAGGGGGAACAGGGAGAGTCCACAGAGAGGAGGGGGAACAGGGAGAGTCCACAGAGAGAGGGGGCACAGGGAGAGTCCACAGAGAGAGAGGGAGAGGGGGCACAGGGAGAGTTCACAGAGGAGGGGAAACAGGGAGAGTCCACAGAGAGAGGGCACAGGGAGAGTCCAGAGGGAGGAGTGGGCACAGGGAGAGTCCAGAGGGAGGAGTGGGCACAGGGAGAGTCCAGAGGGAGGAGCGGGCACAGGGAGAGTCCAGAGGGAGGAGCGGGCACAGGGAGAGTCCAGAGGGAGGAGCGGGCACAGGGAGAGTCCAGAGGGAGGAGCGGGCACAGGGAGAGTCCAGAGGGAGGAGCGGGCACAGGGAGAGTCCAGAGGGAGGAGTGGGCACAGGGAGAGTCCACAGAGAGAGGGGGCATAGGGAGAGTCCAGAGAGGGGGGGGGGGGGTGGGGGAGAGGCACAGGGAAGCTCCAGGTGGGGAGGGGGCACAGGGAGAGTCCAGGCAGGAGTGGGTGGATGGGTGGAAGCACGGGAAGAGTTTGGATAAGGTGGTGAGAGATCATAAGGACTGGCTTAGGGAGAGCCCAAAGACTGGGGCACACGGACAGAAGCGGTGCCAGGCGCAAGGACTGACCCAGGGGCAGCCTGGAAACCTGGACATTGGCTTCCAACCAGAAGAGATGGACTGAAGATTGGAGAAGAATGCAACTCTTAACACAAAGCCCTCTGCAACCTAAAATATTCTCACAGCAGCACGTTGGAGCGCACTGAGAGATTATAAACATTGTGTCCAAATGGCTGAACTTCCGAGAAAGAAGTACTGATTTCAGTCTTAAAAGTGTTAGACTTACAAGAGGAAAGTGTCCTTAAAGGATTGTAACATGCTACTGAGTATATACTTTCTACTTCTTGGAAGTGACTGCGACGAAGTTCTGCAACCAACAACTATCGTTTCTATTTGATTTAAGTCTTACTGAGTCCTGAAGACACTTGGATGTTGCAGCTCAGAAGTCTTAATATGACTATAAGGTGCCTGGAACGTGAACCAAGATCGAGGTGTACTTTTTCTTGAGATTTGATCACGTTTCAGGCAGTTCATCTTGTCAAACTGAAAATGAACTGTGTCCCCTGGAAAGGCGATAAGTTAAAAGTGGACTCTGATGCTCAGGCACCTGCTCTGATTTACCATGAGAAACAGAGGCGAGAGCTGTGTGCACTTCATGCCCTCAACAATGTCTTCCAGGATGGGAGAGCATTCACAAGAGACAGCCTACAGGAGATTTTTCAGAGGTACCTGAAGCAGAGTGTCATTGTATCATGTTGTAACATATATTACATTGTGGAGTTGCTGGGAAGCACAATTGTTTGGGTCAGGCCATTGTCAGGTGTGGCTCAGTTGGTCGCACTCGCTCACATCCGAATCAGTAGGTTGTCCATTCAAGTCCCGCTCCAGAGGCTTGAGCACACACTCCAGGTTGACACTCCAGTGCAGTTCTGTGCGAGCACTGCGTTGCTGGAGGTCCTGTGTTTACAGATGACACATTATGACAGTGCCTCCATCTACCCTCTTGGGTGGCATTAAAGGATCCTGTCGTCACGATTTAGAGTGGAGCAGGAGAGTTCGTCCATTCATCCCGCTACACTTCAGTGATATTTCACTGGCTGCAAAGAGCTGTGAGGTTATGAAAGGTACGAGAGAAATGTAAGTCTCTCTCTTCCAGCTCACACAATTGTTCCTAATGATGCTGCAGTGGTCACAGTGACTCCGGAGTTATTGGACTGAAAGAGGTCGTTTGGTTCTTTGGGTCCGAGCTGCCACCTTTTCAACTACCAAATCCGACCTAACTTTCTCTGAATACTCCTTATGCTCCTTTTAATATCTGTATCCATTTCCCTTTTTAAATGACCTCCTGGGCCAGTAGTTCTAATTATGTTAAAATTATTCTGTGCCTCCTTGTGGCTGATTCATCACCACAGCAATTTTATTTTGCCTTCAACATCGAACAACATCCTAAGGTGCCTCAAGGAATAAATAGAAAGAGTTCGCTCTCCCTTTGCCCCCCCCCTTTTCAGCACTCCCCCCCCCCCTTTCTGCACTCCCCCCCCCTTTCTGCACTCCCCCCCCCTTTCTGCACTCCCCCCCCCTTTCTGCACTCCCCCCCCCCTTTCTGCACTCCCCCCCCCCCCCGTTTCTGCACTCCCCCCCCCCCTTTCTGCAATCCCCCCGCCCCTTTCTGCACTCCCCCCCCCCTTTCTGCACTCCCCCCCCCTTTCTGCACTCCCCCCCCCTTTCTGCACTCCCCCCCCTTTCTGCACTCCCCCCCCCCCTTTCTGCACTCCCCCCCCCCCCTTTCTGCACTCCCCCCCCCTTTCTGCACTCCCCCCCCCCCTTTCTGCACTCCCCCCCCCCTTTCTGCACTCCCCCCCCTTTCTGCACTCCCCCCCCCCCCCCTTTCTGCACCCCCCCCCTTTCTGCACTCCCCCCCCCCTTTCTGCCACTCCCCCCCCCCCCTTTCTGCACTCCCCCCCCCTTTCTGCACTCCCCCCCCTTTCTGCACTCCCCCCCCCCTTTCTGCACTCCCCCCCCCCTTTCTGCACTCCCCCCCCCCTTTCTGCACTCCCCCCCTTCTGCACTCCCCCCTTCTGCACTCCCCCCCCCCCTTCTGCACTCCCCCCCCCCTTTCTGCACTCCCCCCCCCTTTCTGCACTCCCCCCCCCCCCTTTCGGCACTCCCCTCCCCTTTCTGCACTCCCCCCTCCCCTTTCTGCACTCCCCCCCTCCCCTTTCTGCACTCCCCCCTCCCCTTTCTGCACTCCCCCCTCCCCTTTCTGCACTCCCCCCTCCCCTTTCTGCACTCCCCCCCCCCCCCCACTTCTGCACTCCCCCCCCACTTTCTGCACTCCCCCCCCCCACTTTCTGCACTCCCCCCCCCCCCCCCACTTTCTGCACTCCCCCCCACCCCCCTTTCTGCACTCCCCCCCCCCCCCCCACTTTCTGCACTCCCCCCCACCCCCCTTTCTGCACTCTCCCCCCCCTTTCTGCACTCCCCCCCTTTCTGCACTCCCCCCCTCCCCCTTCTGCACTCCCCCCCCCCCTTCTGCACTCCCCCCCCCTTCTGCACTCCCCCCCCCCTTCTGCACTCCCCCCCCCTTCTGCACTCCCCCCCCCTTCTGCACTCCCCCCCCCCCCCCTCTGCACTCCCCCCCCCCCCCTTCTGCCCTCCCCCCCTTCTGCACTCCCCCCCTTCTGCACTCCCCCCCCCCCCTTCTGCACTCCCCCCCCCCCTTTCTGCACTCCCCCCCCTTCTGCACTCCCCCCCCCCCCCTTCTGCACTCCCCCCCCCCTTCTGCACTCCCCCCCCCTTCTGCCCCCCCCCCCCCCTTCTGCACTCCCCCCCCCTTCTGCACTCCCCCCCCCCCTTCTGCACTCCCCCCCCTTCTGCACTCCCCCCCCCTTCTGCACTCCCCCCCCCTTCTGCACTCCCCCCCCCCCCTTCTGCACTCCCCCCCCCTTCTGCACTCCCCCCCCCCCTTCTGCACTCCCCCCCCCCCTTCTGCACTCCCCCCCCGTTCTGCACTCCCCCCCCGTTCTGCACTCCCCCCCCGTTCTGCACTCCCCCCCCCTTCTGCACCCCCCCCCCTTCTGCACCCCCCCCCTTTTCTGCACCCCCCCTTTTCTGCACCCCCCCTTTTCTGCACCCCCCCTTTTCTGCACCCCCCCCCTTTTCTGCACCCCCCCCCTTTTCTGCACTCCTCCCCCCCTTTTCTGCACTCCTCCCCCCCCCTTTTCTGCACTCCTCCCCCCCTTTTCTGCACTCCTCCCCCCCTTTTCTGCACTCCTCCCCCCCTTTTCTGCACTCCTCCATACACATACACACACTCTCTCTCTCAATGTCTCTCTCTCTCTCTCTCTGTCTGTCTCTATGTCTGTCTCTGTCTCTCTCTCTCTCTCTCTCTATGTCTCTCTCTCTCTCACTTTTCTTTCTTTTTCTTACTCTATTTGTTTATTTTATGTAATCTCTGTGGTCCAGGAAGATAACATCTAACTTTGTGTTTTGGGTGTTTTTATATAGTTTAAGGGTGTGTGGACTGAAAATATTACCCACCCACTTCAATTTTACTGATATCCTGCTGCTGATCAACCGTGATGTAGCAGACTTGAGGGGCTGAATGGCCTCCATGTTGACAATACTGTGTCATTTTGCTGAGCATCTGGTGTGACACTTGTATTGGAAGAATTCTTGAATAATGTAGGTGTTTTTATCCCACACATATAGACTGAACCCTGG
Organism: Scyliorhinus canicula; assembly: GCF_902713615.1. Classification (NCBI taxonomy): domain Eukaryota; kingdom Metazoa; phylum Chordata; class Chondrichthyes; order Carcharhiniformes; family Scyliorhinidae; genus Scyliorhinus; species Scyliorhinus canicula. The sequence continues at coordinate 2,725,766 of NC_052168.1, read as the reverse complement.
TGATTTATTCTTGTGCCGATTCTCTGATGTATCATGCCTTGTATATCTATCAGTGATGCCTTTTATCCAGAAACTTTCAAATATTTTAACCTTTACCACAATATCCAGTTTATCACAGAGAGAAGTTGAGTTTATAACACATCTCCGGATGTACCAAAACGTTTCTCAGTCAATACACTCTGGTTGCTGTTGTAACCGAGCAGATTCAACGATATTGCTCTGCATCTTAACTGTGCTGCACCTACCCTGGGACTGTTTGATGCTCTCAAATAACTTGTTGACCATCAAAACATTGCGCCCAACGTGATGTGAGCGCAGGAGGTCTGTGTTTTCGTGCAGCAGGATAAAGTAAAGGATTACATTTCGTATTTCTTCTTGGGATATATATGTCTTGCACTACGTTTCTGGAGAATCCCGATTGGTGTTGTGCGAAGAGGAGCAGTGATAAATTGCCGAAAATCTTGTTTGACCGCAGTGGTTGGAGTCGGCTGGGCTGGGGCCCAGCTTGCAGTGGTGCCCGGATGATGGCCGTCATTGACAGTGGCTGTTCTGTATAAAGATCTCAGCTCTTCATCTTTATGAAGATCTCAGCTCTTCATCTTTATGAAGATCTCAGCTCTTCATCTTTATGAAGATCTCAGCTCTTCATCTTTATGAAGATCTCAGCTCTTCATCTTTATGAAGATCTCAGCTCTTCATCTTTATGAAGATCTCAGCTCTTCATCTTTATGAAGATCTCAGCTCTTCATCTTTATGAAGATCTCAGCCCTTCATCTTTAAAGCTCACTGTGCGAGGTATCCTTGGGTGAATGGTGGAGACGCACGAGAGAGTCCTTGCATTCCGAAGAGCACTTTCCCCGGTAGGGCTCGGCCTTCAAGACGCTGATCTCCCGCTGCATGTCATGTCGTTCACCCTGACGGGTTTGGGAGGTCAGGGCGGGGCAAGGTGTGTCCATGAGGCCGGGCCCTGGCGAGATGTGGGAGGCGATTTCCCGAGTTTGAAGATTGGCTGCCGTGCTTTAGTAATCTTGATTTGGAGGCTGGATGCATCGGGTTCGACGGAGCGCAGCATCTCCGCTCTTCGGGGCCTGGATTTGGTTGGGCCCCCAGACCCCTGGCTCTATACTATCCTAACCTCGATGCTTGTTGCGAGGGATTGGAGGTTGCAGAGCGGGCCGAGTCATCCACCCTCCTGGCCAGGGCCTAGGCTGTGGGTTGCTTGGATGCCGGAGCGACAGCTTGGTGGAAGTGAAGATGCTTCCTTCGTTCATTGGGATCTTTGAGAGATCCGGAAGAGTGTCCATTGACCGTTTTTGACATCAGCCTTCTCGGGCAACATAGATGGTGTCATTATCCTCCATTTCTTCCATAATCCTGGACATGACTCCCTTGTGTCCATGTTGTTGATTATTGTTGTCATTGGTGTTGGAGATGTGAGCACGGGAGCGAGAGTCATCCTGTTCTAGCAAAAGCACTATTGAGTCAATTATATGAAATATGGTCTGTGCAGTTTACTCCTGGTGGGACTTGGTCCCTCCTGGCTCCTGTGAGGTTTTCCCCCCTGGGTGTTTTATAGAGCTATCAGAATGGGAGGGTATGAGTGATGACGCATGCTGAGGTGGGTTTAGTTAATCCTTAGCTGGTCTGCTAAATAGAGAGATTCCTGTGATGGTGGACAGTGCTGGGGTTCTTAGGTCTGTGCGAGTTTTCTTCCCTTCAGGGTTTTTCCACCTATTTTGTTTCTTCCTTTCTTCACCCTAGGGCTCCCAACTGTTGGTGTCTTGACGATTCCTCTTCCCTTCAGTGATGGGGTCTCCCCGACTGGGACTGACGTAATCATCCGTTTTTTTCTTCAGTATGAATGGGGGTGATTGGTGGGCCGGCTGGGGACTGGGATGTGCTGGGCTAGGCCAGGTCTGATGGGACCCCGTTTCCCCCAGAGCTTGGTATGTCCCTTCTTGAAGGTGCGTTTTAGGGATGTCCCGAGTGAGTTTTCGGGGCGGGTGGGGGGTGGGGGGTGGGGGGGGGGAGACACACTTTCTTGGTTGAAAGAGCAGTTGTTCGTTTCCACATTGATGGGTGGGCCGATGTGCGCCAGGGAAATAGGAAAACCAGGCTGGGCCCTGATCCTTTGCTACTTTATAGTTTCCTTTTGGTAGTTCAAGCTCTTTTCCCTCTGTGCTTCTTGGGAGGCCCTGGGGGCTTGATCATAATCCGAACATGTTGCTGCCGGTCCCCTCTGTGCAAATGTGTGGAATGACGTTGGTTCTGTACCAGGCCCGAGACTGGGGTTAAGTTGTGTTGTGTGGTTGTACAGGTGGGGTGGGTATAAAGAATCCGTGATTGGCTCCTGCCCGGGTGCAGACGGGGTTGGTATCCGGGAAGAGGAGGCTGTGGTGTTTCTTGGGTTCTGCTAGAGTTGAGGGAGATGTATATTGGTGCATGCCTGAACCTGGAAAATGTATCCTGGACACTCGTGGTAATGGTGAGCAGGGGGAGGGTGTGCACCATTTTACCACGTTTCATCCTCTTTCTACCCTGGTCTCTGGTGGGGCTTATGGAGACTTCGAACTATGTCTAATTGTATCAAGCCAGTTATAATGTCTGTCCCCCTCTGTATATCTGTATGTTGAGCTGTTTTTCTCCTTGCTCATTGCGATGTAATTATTTTGTAGTTTTGTTGTGTTGTTTGCAAAAATGTCTGAAGGAATATACTTTAAAAAAAAAATTGCACCTACCAACCTACACTGCCCCAATTCACATCTACTGTCCATGCCTGTGTTACTCCCAGGCGTGACTATTCCGATGCTGCCCTAGATAGTGCCTCCCTTCCTCCAGAAACAGACTCGTCCATGACTAAACTACCTGCATCCTGTCCCCTGGTAGATCTCGGTCAGCATCCTCTGGCCTCTGACCTGTTTTGGTTTCCAATCCCTGAGCCCCTCAAATTTAGAATTCTCAGCCTCCTTTAAAATCCCTTCATGGCCTCTGCCTCTCCGTGCCTCTGTCACCTTCTCCAGCCTTGCAACCTCCTGAGAGCTCTCCACTCTGGTTCCTGCATCTTGTGCATCTCCCTCTTCTTTCACCCCTTTGTGCTTGCCTTAGTTATCTCTGGTCTAAACTGTGAAATATCTTCAATAATGCCCTCTGTCTCCCCCTCGCCGAAGACCTTCCTCCGGATCTGTCTCTAACTAACATTTTAGTTGCCCCGTCTGATGGCTTTCTATTTAGGCTCAGTGTCAATTTTTACCTGATTATTATTCTGTGAAGTGTCCAGGATTTTTTTTTTCTGTATTAAAGGCCATGGAACTGTGCGTTGCTGTTGTCCCCGCCCTGTTCTGTATCTCTCTATTTCATTTTCCCTTCACCTGCTTATCTCCAGAAAGTATTTTCAAATATTGATATAGTTTCTAGATTCAGTCACTAACACTGGTCGTGAATTCAACAGCTTCACAACCCTCTGTTTAAAAAACATTTCCTCCTCCTCTCTGTCCCCTATCTTTTTAATCTCCTACTTTCCTCATAAAGGTATCATTTTAAAGCAAGATGTACCACCTCACACTTACTGACACTGAATTGCATCTGTCTGTTGGCCATTCCACTGTTACAGACATATTTCCTTGAAGCTTCCTTTGAACCTCAGGATTGTTTACTGTGGGCGGCGCAGTGGTTAGACTGCTGCCTCACAGCGCCGAGGACCTATGTTCGATCCCGGCCCTGGGTCACTCTTCCCTGTGTTTGCGTGGGTCTCGCCCCCACAACCCAAAGATGTGCAGGGTAGGTGGATTGGCCACGCTAAATTGCCCCTTGGAAAAAAAATGGGTATTCTAAATTTATTTTTAAAAAGGATTGTTTACTGTGTTTCTATTTCTGCAGATTTGGGCACAGTTCCCACTCGCTCTATGTCCAAATCCTCGTCTCAAGTTGTGAACAGCAGCTGCCCCAGAACAGAACCCATTTTGATCACTTTCAGAAGCTGCCCTTAACCCTGACGCTGTTTCCTCTCTTAACCAGTTTTTAGTCTAGTTCGCTATCTTCCCCTAATTCCCTGCCGTCTTCTCTTGTTGTAACCTGTTTGGTTCCTTGTCAAAGGCCTACTGTAAGTCCATATACACTACATCTGCTACATTTCCCGATCTACCACAACAATTGCCTCCTGAAAGAACACCTATCAAGACTCTCTGAGCAGAATCATACTTTCTGAAATCCTTGTTGGCTGTTTACATTACATAGAACATACAGTGCAGAAGGAGGCCACTCGGTCCATCGAGTCTGCACCGACCCACCTAAGCCCTCAATTCCACCCTAACCCAACAAGCCCCCCCCCCCTCCCCCAACCTTTTTTTGGACACTAAGGGGCAATTTATCATGGCCAATCCACCTAACCTGCACATCTTTGGACTGTGGGAGGAAACCGGAGCCCCCGGAGGAACGCCACGCACACACGGGGAGAACGTGCAGACTCCGCACAGACAGTGACCCAGTGGGGAATCGAAGCTAGGACCCTGGAGCTGTGAAGCCACAGTGCTATCCACTTTTGCTACCGTGCTGCCCATTCGATTGTATCCTCCAGACATTCAATCTCTTTGCAGTCAGGTGGCACACATTAAGCCGACTGATTTAATTACCCAGGTTAGCCCTATCTCCCCTTTTGAAAATGTGTGTTGCGTTGACCATTCTGCAGCCCTCCAGCCCTGCACTCTTGTGAAAGTAACTCTTCCTCCTGGTGTCGATTCGCATGGGCCTTACTCTGCAGTTCACTCTTGCTGTATCTGACCTGGGGCTGCTGGATGCACAAGCGCTCCATCTCTATCAGTCCTGGCTGCGATGAGCGCAGACATGAAACAGTCTGGGAAAACTAAAACAATTATACTGTTGAAAGGAATCGGGCTGTTACCATGGTGACAACAGCGTAAGCAGGAAGAAGCGAAAGGTTCTTATCAGTGTTTGCATAATTCTGTTACAAGATTCGCAATGTGGTCCCAGTCATTGACCCTACTTGTCAAAGGAATCCTGGAGTCTGGGGTGTACTTGGGTAAGAATTTGCACATTATAGTTGTTACATTTGGAATATACAGTGTACACAGTACAGTGTGACCCCGCAGTATTGGCTTGTAGCAGTTTACAGGGATTGGGATAAACATTCTCCAATCGCTGATTGATTTGGCAAATGAGGTTTAAACAAGGGCTTCATCCATTGTTCACTCAAAGATCCGTTTTAAAGGTACACAGTGTGGGTATCAGATCTGTGTCACTGCCCTTGCAGTGGAATAGTGTCCCTCACGATTGGAATTAGCCCGTTAACTTGAAGCAGGACACCAGGATATTGTCAGCCGGGGCCATTAAAGTCATGAAGGCAAGTGAAGCAAATCCAACTTGTTTTGTTTTTGGAGAAGCTGGAAGATCGAGGGCCTCCGCTGCCCTGTCCAAAATGACTCCGGTGTTCTGCAAGCAACTAACTGCTTTGCTACGCAGCCACGGTTTGGTGAACGTGATGGTCATTTTACCCCACAGGAACGTGCCAAAGGGCCAGTTCATCTGTTTCTGGTGGTGTTGGCTGAGGGAGGAATGTTGGTTAAGGACACGGATAGAATGCTGCCTTTGGGGCAGGGAGTCCATGCCTTGGCTCAGCATCTCATATAAAGACACGGTATAACTCTGTTGTCCAATCTGGACTGACGTGCTGACTTGCATTTAGTGTTCAGGTTATGGTGTGCGATTTCAAAAATGATTTCGGCATTTTGCCAACTAAGTCAAAATAATGCGGAAGATTCGGATCAGAATATTCAGGCCCCTCGCCCTGGGTGATGATCTTGTGTGAAGGTATCTGGCTGCATTTGACCTCAATGCAGAGAGGAGGAAAACGAAGCACAGGGCATTGGCAACTTGGGAGGAATGAGCGAGAAGACTTCAGAGGCGAATTGAGCATTGTATTAAAGAAATGAGAAAAGGAGGGACTGAGGGTAGATTGTGAGAACTCTCTGATGCATTTTTAAAAACATGAAACACAGCAAGGCGTCACTGGCACTGGTATCTCTGTCAACTCCCAGGGTTGTGTAACAAAGAAACTAACTTGTTGTAAAATCTCCCAAGATGTTTTCTTCAGCTGAACGCTTCAAAATATTTGATCATCCAGATGAAGGGTGGTAGAAGATGCCCACGTTCTGACTTGCCTTATTGAGGTCAGCAAGCAGTGACCTGGGCGTGAGATTTGTCTGTGTATTTGCGAAGTATGCAAAGCCGATCCTCGGGGTGTTTTAACGTTTAGTTTAAAACATCTGTGATGGAACCAATAGAAGCTGCACTCCTTAAACCTTTGACATAGTGGCTTTGACAAAGAGTCATCGGACTCGAAACGTTAGCTCTTTTCTCTCCCTACAGATGCTGCCAGACTTGCTGAGATTTTCCAGCATTTTCCCTTTCGCTCCTTAAACGAGTGTAATGACTGTCGCTTCCCTTTGCACCAGTAAACTGTGTCCCTCTGCTTGCCTACTCACCTGCCTCTGGACACAACCTCTCCTTATTTACTTTATCAAATCCCCTCTTTTATTGTGAGAGTATTTTGAGACCTAATCGTCTTAATAATGAACAATGTAAAAGTGGTATCTTTAAACTCTTATCGGTACATGTGGGTTGTCTTTTAGTTTGCCGTCTCATTGCGCCATTCCAGAGACCTCAGCGCGCAGTGCACATTGAGGGAGTGCTGCACTGCCGGAGGTGCCGTCTTTTGGACGAGACTTTAAACCGAATCCTCGCTGACCACTTTCATAAGACACAAGACATAGGAGCAGAATTAGGCCACTCAGCCCATCGAGTCTGCTCCTCCATTCAATCATGGCTGATATCTTTCTCATCCCCATTCTCCTGCCTTCTCCCCATAACCCCTGATTCCCTTATTGATCACGAACCTACCTATCTCTGTCTTAAAGACACTCGGTGATTACCTCTGACTGATGGGTGTGACAGGAGTCCGTTTCACACCATTCAAATTGCATATCCAAGCTTACCGCTCACAGTGCTCCGCCCCTGTAGTGTGTTGCTAAATAAACCAAGCAATCGCATAATAATCTCCAGAGCTGTTTAAATTCAACCCTTGCAAAAGAGCACAAGCAGTAGGTGCGGGAGTAGGTCGCACAGCCCTTCAAACTTGCCCTGCCTTTTAATAAACTCACAGCCAATCCTCTCACTAAATTCCCACCTTCCTGCTCATCCTCATAATCCTCGATTCCCTTAATATTGAAGAATCTACTGATCCCGGCCTTAAATATACTCGAGGACTGCGGGTTACCATCTTCCAGTTGGGGAATTCCAAAGGTTCACAGCCAGTCTGCAGGAACATTTCTTTACGCCTGTGGCAGGTCCCGTATCCAGGGACTGTGGTCCCCGTGTTCTAAACTCTGCAGCCAGAGGAAGCAGCCTTTCAGGATCTTCCCTGTCGAACACTGTAAGAATTGTATGCATTTCCAACGAGATCTTCGGAACGTAGGCCCATTCTACCCAATGCAATCAGCTGTGTGTAGATTTGCTTTGCTGCCTTATTCACCCCTGTAAATATAGACCATTTGATTCCAGGGGTGCTGGATAGGAAATGATGCTGATGAACGTTTTAGCCGTGTTTAAATCTGTTCCTCTGTCTGCCAGGTTGTCCCCGAATACCATGGTAACACCGCACAAGAAGAGCATGCTGGGAACAGGAAACTACGACGTTAATGTCATCATGGCTGCTCTTCAAACTAAAGGTTACGAAGCTGTTTGGTGGGACAAGCGAAGGTAAGGGTGCGACCAGAGGGCCGTGGCTTTGAGTCTAGAGGTTTGAGCACATAATTAAGGCAGATGCTTCAGGGCGGGACTCCGTTGAGGCTGCTGTCTCTTGGATGAGGTGCTAAACTCGGCTTTAGATCATTCCAGTGAATGCAGATAGTAGTGTAGGACTGCGGTGAGAAATTGCATCACTCAAGATTGTGAGTCTGTGGAACTCTACCCTGGAGGGCTGTGGGTACTCAGCCATTGAGTATATTTAAGACAGATCAGTGCATTTTTGATTTCTCAGGGAATTGAGGGGTATGGGGATCAGGAGTGAAGGTGGAGTTGAAGTAGACCGGCTATGATCTTATTGAGTGGCAGGAAAGGCTCGAGGTGCTGTTGTACTCTGTAGCTTACTCCTCATGGTTCTTATGTTCTTTTGACCTATCAAAACTATTTGGATTTGTTTATTGTCACGTGTACCGAGGTACAGTGGAAGGTATGTTTCTGCGTGCAGCTCAGACAGATCATTCAGTACATGAACACAATAAGGCAACACAAGGTAGGCAATGTAAATACATAGACACTGGCATGGGGTGGAGTGTACAGGACTGTAGGACGAATCAGGTCAGTCCATATTTGAAGGAGAATGATTTGTATGGCCAATATTTACCCCCCTCCATCATCGCTGAAACAGCTAACCTGACCATTTCTCTCATTGCTGTTCGTGAGAACTTTCTGTGTGCAAAATTGGCTGCCATGTTTCCATACATTGCAACAATGGCTACTTTTCATTAGGTGTGAAGTGTTAAGGGGGCCATCCTGAACAGGCAAAACACATGGAGGGGACAGGCAGTATTAGGCTTAGTTATGATGAATGAACCAAATTTAGTAGCCTAACTGCGGGCAATAGTGATCACAACATGATTGAATTCAGTGCAGCGTTCAAAAGTGAAAAGCACAATTCGGAGACTAGAGTTTTAGACTTGGGTATGGCTGACTTTAACAGGACGAGGCAAAAACTGTCCACGGTAAACTGGGGAGATCTGTTAATGGGTCAAACGGCTGAAGATCAGTGGAGAATATTTAACAAAGCATGTAGCCGCTTACAGAGCGAGTATAAACCCCTGAGAGGAAAAGGCTGCACTTCACAGCCACGGACAACTAAAGAGTTTCAGGACAGCATAAAACTAAAAGAAAGGGGTAACAAAAATGCAAAACGCAGCACAGATCTGGACGAATGGGATGGATACAAAGATCACAAAGCACCTTTAAGGGCTACTAAAAGGAATCTAAAAGGAAACTTGCAAGGGACGTCAAAATCAATAAGAAGAAATGTTAGAGTTATATAAACGGAAAGCGGATGGTGAGGAGCAATGTGGGCCCAGTAAAAGCTGAAAATTGAGATATTGTCATTGAAAATGGGGAAATAGCAGACATGTTGAACAATTAAAAAGGATGATAACTTGCCGGAAGTCCGGAAAAAAATTAATAGTCGCATGTTGACAAAAATGATACCCGGACTTCATAAGTTACGAGGAGAGATTACACAAACTAGACCTGTTTTCGCTAGAATTTAGAAGGTTAAGGGGTGATCTGATCGAAGTATTTAAGATATTAACCGGGAAAGACAGGGTGGATAAAGATAAACTGTTTCCACTGGGTGGATATTGTATAACTAGGCGGCACAGTCTAAACATTAGGGCCGGACCGTTCAGGAGAGATGTTGGGAAGAACTTCACTCAAAGGGTGGTAGAGGTTTGGAATTCTCTCCCACACACAGCAGCTGAAGCTGGAACAGTTGTTAATTTTAAATCTGAGATTTTTGTTGAGCAAAGATATTATCGGATACGGGCCAACGGCAGGTCTATGGAGTTGGGTCATAGATCAGCCACAATCTCATTGAATGGCGGACAGGCCCGAGGGGCTGAATGGCCTCCTCCTGTTCCTGTACGATATAATTTTAAGCTATTTAATTCCTTCTCAAAATGCGGGTGGGTGGGAAGCAGAATGCAATCTTACTCTTCGGGCTGTTAGCAAAGGACCAGCTATTATAATATTTAGTATTATGTCGGGATAAAGATTTTGTAAACATTTAAAAAAAAAAAATAATGGAATGAGCGTTGCCACTACTGAGTCAGTTGGAGGAGGTGTATGACTGAAGACTTGACTGACAGTAAGCAGAATCAATTTAAACACAGCCCCTACGAGCTACAGTAAGCAAAACACATGACTAAAACCACAACAGTCTTCTGATAATGTCGCGAGTGGTGGTGGGTAGTTACTCAATACAAATGTTATCTGTAAAATCAATCCTAGTCATTTACTGCCAGCGATTGGCGAGAGAATTGCCCAATCGTCTCCATCCTAGCCTTGCCTTGTGTTGTCACTATAAGCTACCCTAAAATTAAGGAACTCTGGAAAGGTAGCCCCTGTACAACCATATCGAAACAGATATGCAAAATAAGACGAGCACACCGTGCATCTAATTTTCTTCCCTGCTCTTAGTGAAAGATAACGGCGGAGTTCTTTATTTCACAAGCGCTTTTCATTTGGTTTTATTTATTGTAGCTACAAAAGCAGGATTAAAACCCGCCCAGCTGAACGCGGTTCGAGCATCAGCTCTGCTCCAGTGTTTGCGATGCAGTGTTGTACGGCAGAAGCGGATAGATTTGACCAGGATTGTTTCTGTTTGCAAGAACAGCCAGTTCGGTGGCGCGGAACACGTTTGGATTGCATCACCCAAGTGTCACGAGGTTGTATCCACGTGACTGTGAAGATGGTGGGGGGGGAGCCGGCTCTTTCCTCTTCAGGCTCTCAACCTTCATTTTGCTTCAGAATCATGTTACGCTTGACAAAACGTAAATGTTTATGTGCTCCGGCCCTGATGTGCACCGACAGCTGACGTAATTTGTATTATTTATGGCTCCTTGTGCCCTCATTAAGGCAGAGCACCAGTAGCCTCACGGTCAGGCAGGGGATCAGTTTTACACTGCGATTGGAATGAATCCTGTACTGTGCATCAGAATTCTGTAAATTCTCATGCAGCTTCTGGGGAAAAGTTGTTTCCTGTTTCCCCCAGTGATCTTCCAATCAGCACAAGCAACCTTCAGTCTCCCAAGTTAGCTAATGTTTATTTTGGGGGGGGGGGCAGCGAGCGCAGAACGGGTCGGCCCAGGCAGCGAGCGCGGAACGGGCCGGCCCAGGCAGCGCAGCGAGCGCCGAGCGGGTCGATCCAGGCAGCGAGCCCCGCGCGGGCCGGCCCAGGCAGCGAGCGCCGAGCGGGCCGGCCCAGGCAGCGAGCGCCGAGCGGGCCGGCCCAGGCAGCGAGCCCCGAGCGGGCCGGCCCAGGCAGCGAGCCCCGAGCGGGCCGGCCCAGGCAGCGCAGCGAGCGCCGAGCGTGTCGGCCCAGGCAGCGCAGCGAGCGCCGAGCGGGTCGGCCCAGGCAGCGCAGCGAGCGCCAAGCGTTCTACTCGCACACACACACAAAAAATATTTTTCAGAGTTTTCTATATGAAGCCAACTGTTGATAATTCTTCAACTTGTCATCTGTTAAATCTTAGCAAAGGAAAGAGCTATATATATTTTTTAAAATTTAGAGTACCCAATTAATTTTTTCCAATTAAGGGGCAATTTAGCGTGGCCAATCCACCTACCCTGCATATCTTTGGGTTGTGGGGGCGAAACCCACGCAGACACGGGGAGAATGCGCAAACTCCACATGGACAGTGACCCAGAGCCGGGATCGAACCTGGGACCTCGGCACCGTGAGGCAGCAGGGCTAACCATGCTGCCCCTAAAGAGCTATATTTTTAAAGAGTGCCCTTTAATATGGCGAATGGTTCCAAAGCAGTTGTATTTACAGAGCATCTCTCAACACGTCTCCTGATATTATTTTTGCTTTTCTTTCAGAGATGTTAATACGATTGCTCTTTCGAATGTGATGGGTTTTATAATGAACATCCCCTGCAGCTTGTGCTGGGGGCCGGTGAAGCTTCCCCTTAAACGGCAGCACTGGATCGGAGTTCGTGATGTCGCTGGAATATACTACAACCTCGACTCGAAGCTGAAACTGCCAGACCAGATCGGTAACGAGGATGAACTCAGGTTAATTGTTCACCGAGCTCGATTTCCCACGATTCGCGTTTACATGCGTACTGTGCGGTGGGTGGTAGGTGTGAAGCAGCGAAAGCTGGTGTGTAACATGTCAGCTGTACAGTGATCCCACCCAGTGTGTTTGCGTGTGTACATTGGGTGAGTACAGAATCGGGCTGGCGTGTGGTGCCTTCCACAGCCAGATAGCCCCTTGCCAGTTTCGGGGTGTTTCTCTTGAGCGTGCTGCTTGTTGATGTTGCATTCCACACTCGGCAACAGCCATCAGGGGGGTATGTTTCAGGAGAGAGCCCACGCACTGAGTGGCAGCAGATTATTTATCGGTTAGATTGAAGGAAGGCAATAAATCCTGGACCAGCAAAAACAGTCCTGCAGGAGTCAGTGATCCTCGATCGCTTAAATCACACATTGAAAAGTAAACCTATTGCAACCAAGTCCCTGTGTGAGGTTCTTATTCATTCTTACAGCATTGACATTACTGGTATGGCAGCATTTATTGCCCATCCTTAGTTACGCCTGGGCAAGTGGCATCTTACAATATTGTAGTTGTTTGTAGCAGTTTGAGACAAGGTGGATTAGTCGTGGAATTCCTCTTAACTGCCCCTAATCCTGTGTAATAGTAAATGACCTCTGCTGATGCAGCAGTGAGGATTCTGCAGCTACATGCCATGCTCCTGGATGGGAATTGACCAGGATTCCTGGACCAGAGGAACCCAGCGCTTCCTCCCCACCGCACCACGACATAGTTGGTGTAAGAGAGAGAAAAGCATCAGAACAGAATCCTGTTTAAACGGAGGAAAATTAGATCCAAGTTTGAAATATTTGAATTCCCTGACCGTGTGTAATTTAAACAAGATCTGCAGCTCGGTGACCTGTTTCGAAAATGTTTGAAATGAATATGATTTAAGACCAGTCTGGTAGCTCAGTTTCTTATGAATGATGCATTCCCTCACCAATTAGCCAAATTAACCTTCCTAGAATCCCTACAGTGCAGAAGGAGACCATTCGGCCCATCGAGTCTGCACTGACCCTCCGAAAGAGCAATCAACCCAGGCCCACTTCCTTGTAACCCCGTGCATTCACCATGGCCAACCCACCCAACCTGCACATCGTTGGACTGTGGGAGGAAACCGGAGCACCCGGACGAAACCCACACAGACGTGGAGAAAGTGCACACTCCCAGTCACCCAAGGCCGGAACCGAACCAGGGTCCCTGGCGCTGTGAGGCAGCAGTGCTAACCACTGTGCCACAGTCCCCGCCCCACCGCCGTTTTATAGTTGCATTTATCTAGCACCTTACTGATGCTACAACAATGAGATGCTTTGAAGTGACTAGGTGTGCAGGCAAATGATCCCCTGCCTCTGACTGTTTTTTAAAATAAATTTAAAGTTCCTTATTTTTTTTCCCTCCAATTAAGCACCAAGTAGTGTGGACAATCCACCTACCGTTCACATCTTTAGGTTGTGGGGGTGAGACCATGCAAACACAGGGATGGTGATGTCTAGCACGAGGGGACATAGCTTTAAATTGAGGGGAGATAGATATAGGACAGATGTCAGAGGTAGGTTCTTTACTCAGAGAGTAGTAAGGGCGTGGAATGTCCTGCCTGCAACAGTAGTGGACTCGCCAACACTAAGGGCATTCAAATGGTCATTGGATAGACATATGGATGATAAGGGAATAGTGTAGATGGGCTTTAGAGTGGTTTCGCAGGTCGGCGCAACATCAAGGGCCGAAGGGCCTGTACTGCGCTGTAATGTTCTATGTGCAAACTCCACACGGACAGTGATCCAGGGCCTGGGATCAAACCCGGGTCCATGGCGCGTGAGGCAGCAGTGCTAACCACTGTGCCACCGTGCTGCCCAGTGCTCTGACAGTTTATGTACAGCCGGCAAATGTTCCTGCTGTGATGCCCTGCCCGGTCAGGTAGCCTGCAAGCATCATGGTCCACACCTATGTATACAAGCCACTTGGGTGAAGTGAAGGGGAGTGCCTTGCTGCCATTAGTGGTCTATCCAATTCAAGGAGTCAGCAACCTGGAATCATAGAGTGGCACAACACAGAAAGAGACTTTTCAGCCCATTGAGTCTGGAAATATTGAGTGGGAAAAAAAATTGGTTGAATGGAGTAAGCACAAAGTGGTAACCTTGTTGGAATGTCAGTGTGTGAGTGTAGAGAACACAATTTATACAATCATATCTATTGTTTAGCATAGAATTTAGAATTTACAGTGCAGAAGGAGGCCATTCAGCCCGTCGAGTCTGCACTGGCCCTTGGAAAGAGCACCCACTTAAGCCCCAGACCTCCACCCTATCCCCTTTATCCCCGTAACCCAGTTGGACACTCAGGGCAATTGATCTGTTACTGCCCTGGATTCAGCATGAATTGAACATTTGTACAATGTTTTTTAAAAATAAATTTAGAGTACCCAATAATTTTTTTTCCAATTAAGGGGCGATTTAGCGTGGCTAATCCACCTAACCTGCACATCTTTTTTGGGTTGTGGGGGCGAAACCCACGCAGACACGGGAAGAATGTGCAAACTCCACACGGACAGTGACCCAGGGCCGGGATTCGAACCCAGATCCTCAGTGCCGTAGGCAGCAATGCTAACCACTGCGCCACCGTGCTGCCCCCATTTGTACAATGTTGAAGATTTTCTCTTACTTACGCTGTGCTGTATACTTCTAATCTTCACACAGAAAGTTTTTGAAACACCAGTTGAGGGGGAAGAACTGCGAACTTCTATTGGTTGTGAGCGAAGAAGTTGAAGTTCATCAAAGCTGGAGAACAGATGGCTGACTTGGGGATATCCCAATTGAACTATGCCTTTCAATCACTACAGCTCCACATTCAAGGGACGGAAGCAAAATTCTTAAACCACACAACTTTTGAAGACGCTTATCGGCGGAAAAAGAATTGCTTTTTCTCACTACGTATCTTTAAAAGACTTGGTGACTTAAGTATTCTAAAGGAGAGTCGGTGCTTTTTTTAAATATGTGAATTACTCAAAGAGCAGCAAATCTGATGAGGGACGAAAAGTGTTTTTGTTGCTTAGTGAAGAAAGAAATGTAAATTATATATATATCAAAATTGGGGCGGAAAATTATCGAAATCTGGGGTCAGCCAGGGTAGGGCTTACGGGGTCTGGGGTCAAGACTAAATTCAACAAGAATTTCAAGCGGGCAGCACAAATCCTTGCACTAAGGCCCAACCAAATTCCTTGCTTCATAAGTTTAAACAGAGAGATGCCGGAAATACTGAGCAGATCAGGCAACACCTGCGGCAAGAGAAACAGAATGTTTTTTTTAATACAGCGATCAACACTTTCACTCTCAAAAACATTAGGAAATCAAAAGACATTAATGGGGTGGGGGGGTGGTGTTGTTGTTGAAGATTAAGTCATTGGGTCGAGGCATGTGTTGGGTACAATGCCTGTTTTTTTTGGACATTATTCCCTTTCCTGTCTACACGCAGCAGCCCATGTGATTTAAGAGGCCTTGAAGTGACAAATCAAGTTTTAAAATTAGTGTTTTGGCCTTGAAACGGGCTTCTTAAAATGGGCGCAAAGAGTTTAAAAGTGGTCGTCGCATTGACAATCTGGTCAAAAGATAGAGAACATTGTTGGGATTGTTCAAATCCTGTAGGTATTAGTTTTCCAGTTATGTGTTGTAACTTGACAAAGTTTTGTACTACCTGTTGGTGCCAATGGAAGTATCTGTTATTCAAATGCCCTATAGTACTCCACATTAGGGATAGCCAGGGGTAACTTTAACACGACTCGCCAGACTAGAAACCCTACAATGCCGAGTGGGTGGGCAGGTTTTTCCACCCTGCCCAGTATTAGTCTCCCGTTTTAATCGGGAGTGAAATTGGGTGGGGGAAGAGAAGCAGCATTGCAGCCCGATCTCCACTGGGGGGGGGGGGGGGGGGGGTTGGTATAATTTACCCCAACCCTACCCTGTGTCAGTGAATACCTGTCTGATCGACCAAACCTGGGGACCAGGGGCAAATTATATAAAACACACAATGTGGATGGGTTATGATAACCAACAGCACAAATTATTGGGCAAGCAGATACTGCCTTTAGGCACCTTAACGAATGGACAATCGATTGAAAAACAGCAGGGACTTGTTAGGAGAGATTCCAAATTGTAGAATTTGTTGACTATATTTCATAAAACTTGCAAAAGAAATTATCTCAATGAAGTAAATGTTTATTTAGCTGACAGGCAGCCCAGGGCTGGAGGCGGGGGTCGAGTTGCACTCGAGGTTGATAATGTTTCTGCTTGTTATAGGAGTTAGCGGACAGGTCTGACGCCCCAACATATCTGCTCATCTCGGTGTGCATCTCGGAGAGGCTTGCACTCCGCCAGCATGTTTCGTAATTTAACGTGTGGCATCGAGTCTCGCTGTAAGATCGGGTTTAGAAAGAAAAGGAGGGGGATATCCCAATGGAATCATTTTTTTCATCCTCGCTGTTACCAAATTTTGACCGCTGTGAATGTTCCTTGGGTTTCCTCTCCCTGTTTAAATGCTGTGGACCATCTGGCTCAGCTCGACTTAATATTAAGGGTTCTGATAAAACGATGCGGTTAACGACTTGCGTTTCTCAAATGGGTTTTCAGCCAGCAGCCTTGAAATAACAAGATTGTGACTGACCCGCGTTGGTACCTTAAATCCCATCGATGTGGACAAACTGAGAAAATGTTGAGAAGCCTCGATCTTATTCGCCAGCTGTGGTCCGATTGTTCATGGGCATTGTGGTTCCGTTTTTAAAAATACCCCCCCCCTTCAGCTGGGCACACGAAGCTCGAGACTGTGTGGGACAGGCTGCCCCTGGAGTTGCCGTGATCCTGTTGCTGACTGAACACCAAAATACTCATCACCCGCTGGATAGTGACTGGCCTGCGATTGGTGCCCAAAGAGAGGACAAGGTTGTGGGTCTCAGTGAAGGTATTTAACACCCGCCATTTCCTCAGGATATCCCTAAAGCATTTTCCAGCCGGTGAAGTACTTTTGAAGTGTAGTCACTGTTACAATGAAAGGGTGGGATTAATAAACTCCGTGTCCTCCCGCATCCACTCTTTGTGAAATCGCCTCCCCTTACTGCAAACTAAAGCTGGCATAAGTAGGTTTGTAGGATTTGGGCCAACAGAATTTGAATTGGCTAGAATCTAAACTGACCTTAATTTTACGAGCTGAATTTCAGAAAACCCAGGGACGAGAAAAAGCTTCAAAGTTTCACCCCTTTGACACAAACATTTAAAGAGCCGATTGGCCAGAAACAAGGCTTTGGGCTTGAGCTCAGACCCAGAAAGTGATCTTTTAGTCAGCTCGCTTGTAGTTAAGCAGTTGGAGATGGGCACGTAGGTGGTCTCAAAACGCAGGTTTGTAACTCTAGTTTCAGAGTCAAGCTGCTACTCGGACTCCTTTGATCAGGTGTCCTGGGTACGACTCCCTGCGTCTCCCGCTCAGCAGCTGCATGGACCTTCCCAGTGGTTTGCAGCGTGTTGGAGAAGTGTGGAGGGAGTAACTGTTATCTATTGGCAGCTGGCCTGGTCCTCGAGTTGTTTCCACGCCTTGTAAATGTAAACAGCCTTGAGCACGCCGTCACTGGAGTCTGGCGACTACTCGAACGAAGGGGAGGGGGTCAGTGTGAAGGTAACCGGGTGTTTATTGGAAAGTCAACAGGGACATTGCTGGACGAACAATGCAATGCTGAGTTGGCATTCTGGAAAGAAGCAATGCATCCATCCAAATTTGCAAACCCGCTGAGGGGTAATGGAGGAATAAGACAATCCTCCCTCTGACACAGTCCAGTCGTATGTACAGAGAATCCACTCAGGCAGGGGATTGTCGTTGCATCAAAAGTTTTCCACCCACCACAACCAATTTCAAACTTCCGAAAATTGGTTACGGGGTCTCGTTTGGGAAGCTGCAACCTACCAAAAGTCAGGTGTTACGCTGAGGAAAGATGAACAGAAAAGTGATTGTGCAACTGGACGCTTTTTCTATTTCCAAACCAAAGATGAAAATGGAAAGGTCCCTTACACTTCACCAGAGTATTAACTAACATCTTTTTTTTTTGGTCAGTCACTGGAATGGTAATCGATCAGATCTGTACTGGGGGAAAGGATTTTCAAAGCCGTTGCTTCTACGTACGAGGTTAAGGTTTGGAGACAGTATTGTGGAGGGATTTGGAAACAGTATTTGTAGGTTATTTGGGACATTGTAGGGTGGTGAGGGGGACTGGACGTGGTGTTTGTAGGCTGCGTGGGATCTGGAGTAGCAATTGTAGGGTGTGAGGGAGACTGGAAAGAGTTATGGAAACCATGAAGTAAAGTAAATGTAAGCGATGCAGTGTTGCTTGCGTCAGTCCTGATGGACGGTACACACAACCTCCCGTGGCCATTTGTTTTTGGCAATGCGAACTGGAAGGAGTGTCTCTCAGCCAATATGTTATTTCATGAAGCCAGTGGGTTAGTTCTGACTCGCATTTTAAAAGGGGTTGTTTTTGAGTCGGAACATTGGCCGAGGTTTGTTGCGTTGGCAATCTCCCAGTCCAACTTTGCTGCCTTTCTCCCATTAATCAGATTGGAGAAAGAGAAAAAGCGAGCCCACCCGACAGGGCCCTCTGCAGATGTGTGTATCTCTACTGCCTCTGTTGCACTTTAAACGTGATAACTTTATTGCATCATTAATGCAGAACCTGGCATGATTGCAGGCAGAAAGGAAATCCATTTATATCTTTGCATTATCAGCACCCTTTCGCTGTCAGTTGGGAGAGGGGCAAACAGTGCAAAGCTGTATAATAAACACTATATGTTTTTGGTAATTGTGGGGATCATTTTGTCTCAAGTTCCTCAGGCCACAGAAATAAATTGAGTTTCTGACCTGCCCGCCTTGTGACCCTTTATTCGTCCTATTTTGTGTTGTGTCTACGTGAATGGGGTGGGGGGGGGGGGGGGGGGGGAAGAAAAAACATTGTTTTAATAAAATCTTCCATTCATTTGTTTAAGTATGAAACTAATAGTTTTTGTGGCCTTAATGTGTAACATAAAAGAGTTTATGTCCGTATTTAAGAAAAGTTGTTATTAAACTTTTCTTGGCAACAGCCTTCAGTCTCTAACTCTTCCTTCCTACAGTCGTCCTCTCTGGGGACCGCCTGTCATTTCATATATAATGGGTACACTTAAGAGTTTGATTGGAGGTGAGCAATTACTGTGAATGATATTTGTAGTCCTTGGGTCCTGTGTGGGACAATGAGCATCGAAACTCTGTCACCAGCCCCAGTCCATCGCAATCTCTCTTGCCCAAGTGGTGTCCCTTTTCTTGGAGCTTTCCCCTTAATTGTATTTCACCAGTTCTTCGGTTGGCCTTCCGTCTGATGGTGTCTACTCTGAAGGGGGCATACATCTGGGAGCTGAAATATGTACTGATCCTCCGTTGTTCCTCTGTCACGATGTCCTGCAGAGCCTCCGACCAGTTTCCTGCAGCGCTTCCTCGTTTTTGATATTCACTCTCCATGTGATGCCCGGGATCTTACACGGGCAGTGCTGGTGAAAGATGTCCAACTTAACTTGCCCGATAACTTTGTTCTCTTCCATGTCCCGCTGGCATAGATTGTAGATGGTTCTACTACGGACATGCAGAGTTGCAGCTTCATGACTGTGTGGACGGTGGGATGTCTAGACTGCTTGGAGCCATTGGAAGACTGATGCTGATTCTTGCGTGGACGTCAATCTCTACATCGACCTCTGTGGAGATGTTCGCTAGACAGGAGAAGTGGTCAATGTCCTCCCCGATGGTGATGAGAGGACCTTATTGCTGTTCAGTTTTCATTGTCTTGCTCTTGCAGCTGACGTGTAGACCAACCTTAGCGCCGTTACACTCTCGACAGGCAGTTATGGTGCAAGAATGGCGTTCGGCCAGCGAGGTGATATTGCTCGTGAAATGCAGGTGTGTCAACCAGTGGTGTTGCTACAGGATGCCAGTGTCGGCACCCACCATCACCTCCCTCACTATTAAATCAATAACCAAGAGGAAAAGTAATGGGGAGCGTATGCAGCCGTGCCATACTCCTGTGATGATGTTGAATGAGTCTGTGGTGCCCGTACTGGTCCTGTTGCAACAGCTGGACTTCAGTAAACGACTTCACCCACTCCGGGATGTCAGAATGTCTTGCGATGTACATAGAACATAGAACTTACAGTGCAGAAGGAGGCCATTCGGCCCATTGAGTCTGCGCCTAACGAGTTAAGCCCTCGCTTCCACCCTATCCCCCGTAACCCACCTAACCTTTTTTGGTCACTAAGGGCAATTTAACATGGCCAATCCAGCTCACCTGCACGTCTTTGGACTGTGGGGGGAAACCGGTAAACCCGGAGGAAACTCATGCAGATGTAGCAGCGTGACTGCAGATGTATGCTGTTGAAAGGCTTCTTGAAATCTGCGAAGGTGCTAACAAGTGGCTTCTGGTACATTACAAAAGGTTACTTGTGTTTTAAAGCTACAAACCTGGTGACTGTAATTTATTCGGGCTCAATGGGTATTTAAAATAATATCTAATTTCTCCTGTGTAGTGACTCCAGGTGTAGTGGGGCTGGAATTGACCGTGACCTAGCCTGGGGTGTTGTTAACTGAACCCTCTCACCTGGCACTGGTCTATTGAGAGGACAATGGATGTCATTTGTATCTTGATAAGCTTACTCCTCTAGCACAGTCAGAAGGTCTGCCCAGGCAATGGCACCTTGACACACAATCTTCAACATGGATTGTAGCTCTTTCAAAAGCTAATAGCTGGGACATTGCCAGTCCTGAAACCTATGCCAGTCCCAAACATCTGATCAACATCCCTTCTAAATCATTGTGGTAAAAGAAGGTGATCTCCATGACTCAAGTGACCATTTTGAAATCTCCCTTTGGAAATTGGGAAGCCCTCAGTCTGCTGAATTACCAATGAATCAAAGAGACTTGCTGCAGTATAACCAAGCAGCTGGTCACGGAGTCTCAACTCCTCAAAGTCTGTTTGATTTTAAAAGTTTCTGATCGTTGTCTGCCACACAGACTAAGCACAGAACGCCCACCGTGCTGCATCATTTGTTTGAAGGGCTTTTGATCTGCTGAGTCCAACCAGGAACCCATCTCCACCCAACTCTGCCACAAAGGAAGTCCCTCTGCACTTTGACTTCTTGGCCTCTGGAAATCACCTGAGTTAATATTCATCTCCGTGGTTCTTTTACTGTTGTTATCCGTAGTTGTAAAAACTCCCTCCCTTCTATCCCCCCCGACTGTATATGTGAAATCGTAAACAATCTCCCCCGTTTGAATGTGAAATAAGCTAACCTTCTGAGTTAATGATAAAGATAGTTTTCTGCGTGCCTGTAAAATTGGACCACATAAATCCGGGGTTTGGGTGAAATACACAAAATTCAAAAGCCCCTTTGCTTATGGATGCACGGAGAGAAGATAACGAAGTCCAGTCCCCCTCTCTTGTCCAAAATATTCTTTAAAAGCTACCCCTTTGACGGATCTTCTGCCCTATTAACTCTTGTGTGACTCTGTTGTAAATTTTCATAGCATCATAGAATTTACAGTGCAGAAGGAGGCCATTCGGTCCACGAGTCTGCACAGGCCCTTGGAAAGAGCAGCCCATTTAAGCCCACACTTCCAACCTATCCCCGTAACCCCACCTAACCTTTTTTTTTGGGACACTAAGGGGCAATTCAGCATGGCCGATCCACCTAACGTGCACATATTTGGACTGTGGGACGAAACCGGAGCACCCGGAGGAAACCCACGCAGACACAGGGAGAACGTGCAGACTCCGACTTCCCGTGCAGCCCCAAGCCGGGAATCGTACCTGCGACCCTGGAGCTGTGAAGCAACAGTGCTAACCACTGTGCTACTGTGCTGCTTTTGATCGGTAGCATCCTGGAGCAATGCTTTGGGACATTTTACTATGTTAAGAGGGTGTGATAAAGATGCAAGTTGTTGTCGTCAGTCAGTCAGTGTGAATGTTCCAATCGGATTTTTCACTCCTCCTCTTGAGGCTGTGTATCTGCTCAGTGACCTGCTGCTTGGCTCCGAGCACAGTGAGCCATCCCAATAACTTTCTTTATAAATAAGATGCGCACCTTGTTTACATTTTGCTGACGCATTCAACCCAAGGAGGGCTCATGCAGGAAGAAATGTTAAAAGTGATGAATATTCTGCTTCCAGATGATGCAAGATTGAGCTCCGTCTGCACAATGCTGTGTTTAACTAACGCTGTGTTTAACTAACGCTGAGTCACAAGTTGCAAATTATACAGTGACAGTAATTCTGCAGCCCGTGTCATGGCATTCTACAGTAACTCCATGGAGATATGCAAATTGTAAGTTCTTGCGCCAAGTAAACGCCGTGCTGGAGGTTGCAGAGAGCAAGTCAACACAATGGAACTTTGTGAGAAGCAGTCTTATCAAGTGGGTCGTGTGACATTGTCATAAATCACAAGTTCACCACAAGCTGTTTATGAATATAATCTGAGACTTCAATTCTGCGCCGTAATGGGTTTGTGTGCATATAAACACAGGCAACCATTTGGCACATCCTTCCTGTGCTAGCTCTTTGAAAGAGCTTGTCCAATTAGACCCATTTATTCCACGCCCTAGACCTGTGAGCTTTTTTTTGAAAGGTATATCCAATTCCCTTTTGTAATTATTCTTGAACCGCCCTTTCAGGCAGCAGGCTCCAGATCATAAAAATTCCCCTCAACTCCCCTCTGGTTTTTCTGCCAATCTGAAATCTATATCCTCTGGTTGCCAACCCTCTGTCAGTGGAATTTCAGCACCCTGATTCAATCTGGCTTTAACCTTCCCTGCTGAAAGCTGAACAACCCCGAACTTTGCCTGTAAGCGGGCTGACAATGGTAGTATTGTTGGTGTTTGATTAACCGAGTTCTGTATTGTGGACGCTGAATACCAATCTGCTGTTACCTCTCCCTGGACCATTGCACAACAAGCCATCATTCACAAGACTGTCACTGACCTAATTTCCTCAGGAAATCTTCCCTCCACAGCCTCGAGCCCCATCGTCGTCCCAATCCCTCACTGCTTGCTTCTACCTCCTTTTGAAGATCCACCCGGGTTCTATCATTTCAGCCTGTTCTTGCCCCCAGCTCTGAATTCTCGCCACATTATAGGAAGCATTGGAAAGGGTACAGAGGAGATTTACAAGGATGTTGCCTGGTATAGAGGGAAAATCTTATGGGGAAAGGCTGAAGGACTTGAGGCTGTTTTCGTTAGAAGAAGGTTAAGAGGTGACTTAATTGAGGCATACAAGATGATCAGAGGATTAGATAGGGTGGACATTGTGAGCCTTTTTCCTCGGATGGTGATGTCCAGCGCGAGGGGACATAGCTTTAAATTGAGGGGAGATAGATATAGGACAGATGTCAGAGGTAGGTTCTTTACTTAGAGTAGTAAGGGCGTGGAATGTCCTGCCTGCAACAGTAGTGGACTCGCCAACACTAAGGGCATTCAAATGGTCATTGGCTAGACATATGGATGATAAGGGAATAGTGTAGATGGGCTTTAGAGTGGTTTCACAGGTCGGCGCAACATTGAGGGCCAATGGGCCTGTATTGCGCTGTTATGTTCTAACTCAACTCTCTCTCTCCACACTCTCTCTCTCTTGCCTTTAACATTTTCCAGTTCCCTGTCCCCAGGCCATTGTCTTCTCACCAATCTCTCTACACCTCCTTTACCCACCAGGATAGACTGTGGGCTCTCTGCCCATTGAGGCCCCCTCCTCCACCACCATCCTCCGCCTGGCTGACCTTGTTCTTACATCAAACAATTTCTCCTTAAACTCCACTGCTCGGAACTTATAAGGGTCTTGGTAATACCTGCATTTTCTTGGATATATGGAATATTCTTTATTCCAGTCTTACTCAGGAACTCTCATCTTTATTTCCAGAACAGTGATGACTGTATCAATGTTGTTTCCTGTTCTTCCCCCCAACCTGGAAAATGTCATCAACTTTGCTTCCCATTACGTCCCTTCCCACCTTCCTGTGATTCATCCCCATCTCTTCCCTTCCTCAACTTCTCTCTGCATATCTGGTGATAGATCGTCAATTAATAGCAACTCGAGACCCACTGACTGTCACAGCTACCTTGACTACACATCATCCCAACTGCTTCTTTCTGATATGTCTTCCTTTCTCTTTCAATGAGTATTCTTCCATTGTGGGTGACCGGGCTGTCAACCGTGTCCATCCCACTTCTCAAACATCTGCTCTCGTTTCCTGTCCCTCTCAGAACCAGGATAGACCCCCCCCCGCGCCCTGCCCCCCCCACCCCTTTGCCTTCACCATTCACCCTACCAGCCTCCATATGCAACACATCGCCCTCCGCCATTTCCATCACCTCCACTGTGATACTGTCACCAAACACATCTTCCCCGCCCCTCCATTTCCAGTGTTCCGATGGAACCATTCTCTCTGTGAAACCCCGGTCCACTCCTCAATCACCCCCTACCCTGCCCACAACAGCTTCCCTTTGAAGGAGACGCAACACCTGCCCTTTTACCTCCTGCCTCCCGGCGCTCCAAACATTCCTTCCGGGTGAAACCGTGAGTGACTCCTTCCAATGGAGTGTTCACTGCTCATGTACATCACCGTTACAACGGGGAAACGAAACACAGACTGGGAGACCTCTTTGTGGAACACCCCCATTCAGTCCGCAAGCATGGATCTAATCTTCCATAAGACCTTAAGATGTAGGAGCAGAAATGGGCCATTTGGCCCATTGAGTCAGCTCTGCCATTCATTGAGATCATGACTGATGAGATGTGGTAATCTTCAACTCCACTTTCTTGCCTTATCCCCATAACCCTTGATTCTCTTCCTAGTTAAAGGTCTCTCTCAGCCTTGAATATACTTAACGACCCAGCCTCTACAGCTCTCTGCGGTAAAGAATTCCACAGATTCACTCCCCTCTGAGAGATGAGATTCCTCCTCATCTCCGTCTGAAATGGGCGACCCCTTACTCTGAGATTATGCCAATTATTCCAATCGCTGGTCGCGTTAACTCTCCACACTCTGACTGCTCTGTCCTCGGCCTCCTATGCTGTACGAATTAAACTCCAGGAACAGCGCCTCATCTGTTGATCAGGCACATTGCACGAGACTCCAAGATTACCTGGCCACCACCCTCTCGCTGTTTATGGGGTCCGGCTGTGTGCAAACTGACTTCTGTATTTCTCAGTACTCTTCAAAAGTGCTTCATTGGCTGGGAAATAATTTGGAGATTTGCAAAGAGGTGGAATGTGCTATTTAAATGCATGCATTCCAAACAATGACACAGAAGGAAGTTGCTACAGTGAACGCCATGATGCAAATTTAAAAACAATCATTCCAAGGATGGCAAAGCCATTGCTAATTTCCCTTGAGGGTGGATGGTGAACCGCTTTGTCGATCTGCTGCAGTCTGTGGGTAGGTGCTCCTACAGTGCACTTAGGGCGTTCCTGTCGGTTGATTATAGTCCTCCAGAGAGAAAACATTTCAGATTCCCAAACATTACACAATCCTCAGGTTTAATTGTGAGAAGGGATCCTGGTGTTACCACATCAGATAGTGGCAAAGCAGTGGGACGGGCAGGGAACCAGTTCCTGCTTCAGGTTGGGAGGAATCCAACAAATGCTGAGTGTGCTCCAAAAGGAATGAAATGAAAATCGCTTATTGTCACGAGTAGGCTTCAATGAAGTTACTGTGAAAAGCCCCTCGTCGCCACATTCCGGCGCCTCTCCGGGGAGGCTGGTACGGGAATGAGGGAACACTGACCTTGGTCACTGCTGTATGGTATTTGCAAAGGATAAAGATCCACCCATTGCAGAATGCATGACTTATTCAATCTATCAACCCCCAAAGATGGACATTGGGCAGAAACCCAACCACTGTGGTGATCGAGGTCTCTACTGCAGGACTCTGTGACCTTCTGTTATTCATTCGAAACGCATTGGCCATTGATCAAAGAATAATTGTTTTTCTCCTGTCGAAATGTATGCACCCAAATTACAAAAAAAACTAAAATAGCACTCCTGGTTTACACATTAAACCAGACCTCGCCACACAGCCTCTTGGCATCCTACCAGACCATCTGCTTCTTGCAGCCTCCCCCCTCTACTCCACTTTCAGAGCACCTAGCCACCACATAAGCTGCTCCCTAAATCCCAATGCCTCGCCAACTCCCCCCCCCCCCCCCCCCCCCCCCCCCCCCCGCCCCACTATCAGGGTTACCCTAAAATCTATAACTGCCCCGTTGACCAAGCTTTCCCTGAGCAACTGAGCTGTGGATTAATTGGCGGTAAACCTGCCTCTGAAACACAAGTTCACGTCCCAGACTCTGGCTTCATCACAATAATCGAGGCTGATTCTCCAGTGCAGAAATGAGGGAGTGCTCCACCGTCGGAGATGCTGTTTGTCAGATCATGTCGGCTTGTCCAGGTGGATGTAAAAGATCCCATGGCGTTATTTCAAAGAGGACCCGGAGTGTTCTCCCCAGTGTCGTGGAACCAATATTTACCCCCTTGGTCGATTTGGTCGTTATCACATGATTTAAAAAAAATAAATTTAGAGTATACGATTCTTTTTTTTTCCAATTAAGGGGCAATTTAGCACGACCAATCCACCTACCCTGCACATATTTGGGTTGTGGGGGTGAGACCTGTCATAATATCCACTCATGTATATCATGAGATGCAGACAGGCAGTGATTGACACACAGGATAACCAATGAACACACATGACACAGAACAACCAATCACCAGACAGGACACCACCACTATAAAGCCCATAGGGCATAAAGACGCTCCCTCTCTCACAGGACGCAGCTACTGAGATAGTTAGAGTGCACAAGCCAGTGAACATCATCATCATGTGGTAGAGAGCTAGTCTGGTCAAGCCAGTAGTAGGTTATCAGTTAGGTTAATAGAGTGTCAACCCACAGCAGATTATGTACAACAATCAACAGGTTCAATAAAACAGTGTTGGACCATCTCCTGTGTCGGCAGCCTGTTTTCTTTTTCACTGCATCCAGTTGCAGTCGATGTTAGACCAACTCAGATAACACATCATGGTACCAGGGAGCTATTAATTCTAATGAACCTACCTTGAGTGAATCTGCAACGACCAGCACGCAGCGATCCAGCGGCATGGAAAAGATCCAGCCTCCTCCGCAACTCTGGATCTCCGGCAATCTCGGGGGAAAAAAAAATGATGTGCTATCTGAGTTGGTCTAATATCGACTGCAACCGGATGCGGGGAGAATGTGCAAACTCCACACGGACAGTGAACCAGAGGCGGGATCGAACTCGGGTCCTCAGCGCCGTGAGGCTGCAGTGCTAACCACTGTGCCACATGCCGCCCCTTTTCTTCAACGCTCTTAAGGAATACCGATCCAGTGACCTCATAAGACAAACCTGCCATCTCGAGGATTAATCTGGGAAAATATGTAAATAAACTCAGAGTCATACTGCCTTAGAACATAGAACATAGAACAGTACAGCACAGAACAGGCCCTTCGGCCCTCAATGTTGTGCCGAGCCATGATCACCCTACTCAAACCCACGTATCCACCCTATATCCGTACCCAACAACCCCCTCTTAACCTTACTTTAATTAGGACACTACGGGCAATTTAGCATAGCCAATCCACCTAACCCGCACATCTTTGGACTGTGGGAGGAAACCGGAGCACCCGGAGGAAACCCACGCACACAGGGGGAGGACGTGCAGACTCCACACAGACAGTGACCCAGCCGGGAATCGAACCTGGGACCCTGGAGCTGTGAAGCATTTATGCTAACCACCATGCTACCCTGCTGCCCCGAACTCTTATTTCCCTCTCCACAGACGATGGCCAGACCTGCTAAGTTCCCATTATTTTCTGTTTTTATTTCAGATTTCCGGCATCTGCAGTAGTTTGCTTTTATATCAATCTGGTAAACCTCCGCTGCACCCCCTCTGTGGCAAGTGTATCCTTCCTTAGATAACGAGACCACAACTGTACACAATACTCCAGTAGCAGTCTCACCAAGGCTCTATACAACTGCAGCAAGACATCTATACTCCTTTACTCAAATCCCCGTTTAACCAAAGCATTGTCTGCTCTCTCAGCTGTGTGTGAAATATGCCGCAGAAATTATTATTTCAAAGGAGAGGGGGATGTAGTGATATAATGGTTGTGTTGTAATTCACCAACTGACCACTAGGCGTCGCATTAGTATATAAGTGAATTAGTCAGGTGACCTCGGACTGACTGGCGAGCTGGAAGCGAGAGGTTGCTTGTGTGTGATCATACTGTCATTCATCTATTGTTTTGCACATAGTTGGCCCACAGTTAATGTTAATAAATTGTTTAAAGCTTTAGATACAAGTGTTCTTGTAATACAAATCTGGCCATCCGACAAGAACATTACTGGGGAATTGAACTAGATGGAGGAAAGGGGGGGGGGGGGGGAAGAGTGAAAAGGGGGGAGAGGGAGAGGAGGCAAAACACGGGAAATATGCACTACAGCAGGGGTGTGGGGCCCACTAGCCCCCCAAAAGTCCTCCTGACGAGGCCCTACCACCCTGGGTGGGCCTCACCCTAGTGTACAGTGTTGTGGGACTATCTGCTCCCCCACAGGGACAGGGAGGGAGCTTAACTATGGGACCCTAAACCATAAAGCTATCAGGCTGGGCACGATCCTCTAACATAGACCAACCGGTCAAATGAAAATGAAATGAAATGAAAATCGCTTATTGTCACGAGTAGGCTTCAAATTAAGTTACTGTGAACCCTAGTCGCCACATTCCAGTGCCTGTTCGGGGAGTGCTGGTACGGGAATCAAACCGTGCTGCTGGCCTGCTTGGTCTGCTTTAAAAGCCAGCGATTTAGCCCAGTGAGCTAAACCAGCCCCTGTACAGCACACGTGTATAGTTTAACCGCATGGTGGTTAGTGGGAGTCAAAGGATGTAAAATACTTTTTGCCATAGCTATTTCTGTGTAATGCTTTAGTTACTTTGAGCACATTCCTATTATGTTTACTACAGTGGTGTAGCCTGTTTGTACTTAGTGGTGTGTTTGTCACAATTGTGAGTTTGGATGATACTGTTAATATGCTTTTATTTATTTTCCCTCTGTTACAAATATAAATGAAACTCTTCAGTAAAAACACTTTTTGGAATAAATATTTCAAAGGAGATCAGGGGAGTTCTGTCTGGAATCCTGGATAATATTTATCCCTCAATCAACATCACAAAGATAGATTATCACATTGCTGTTTGTGGGAGCTGATGAGTAACTTGGCTGCTGCGTTTTTTAGATTACAACAGAGGCCACATGTCAAACGTACTCCATCGTTTGTAACATGCATCTTGTGGTCATCAAAGGTGCTCCAGAAATTCAGGCTTTTCTTTTTGATGATTTGAAGCAAGCGACCCATGTTAGAGGGAAGAAACCTCTCACTATTCAGATGGAACATTGATTTATTTGTTAACTCATGGAGGGAGGGAAGGCTGGAAATTGCAGAGGCACTGACCACAATCCCGCTCCGATATGCCGGTGATGCCAGAGGACTGGAGAATTGCAAATTTTACACCTTTGTTCAAAATTGGGTGTAACGCAAACCCACCAACTCCTGGCCAATTAGCTTAACCTCGGTATGGGGAAAGCTGTTACACATGATCATCTGTAGGGCAGCATGGTGGCTTAGTGGTTAGCACTACTGCCTCACGGTGCTGAGGTCCCAGGTTTATCATAGATTATCATAGAATTTACAGTGCAGAAGGAGGCCATTCGGCCCATCGAGTCTGCACCGGCTCTTGGAAAGAGCACCCTACCCAAGGTCAACACCTCCACCCTATCCCCATAACCCAGTAACCCCCACCCAACACTAAGGGCAATTTGGACACTAAGGGCAATTTATCATGGCCAATCCACCTAACCTGCACATCTTTGGGCTGTGGGAGGAAACCGGAGCACCCGGAGGAAACCCACGCACACACGGGGAGGATGTGCAGACTCCGCACAGACGGTGACCCAAGCCGGGAATCGAACCTGGGACCCTGGAGCTGTGAAGCAATTGTGCTATCCACAATGCTACCGTGCTGCCCCACGGGCAATCCCGGCCCTGGGTCACTGTCCTTGTGGAGTTTGCACATTCTCCCCGTGTTTGCGTGGGTTTCGCCCCCACAACCCAAGATGTGCAGGCTAGGTGGATTGGCCACGCTAAATTGCCCCTTAATTGGAATAAATGAATTAGGTATTCTAAATTTTAAAAAAAAATAAAGCATATGCGATCCTGGTCTTTGTAAATAGAGGCAAAGAGCACACAAGCGAGGAAGTTAGCAAGGAACACAAGTTCGACTATGTTCAATTACGGGTGCCACACTTTAGGAATAGGGTTGCCACCCTCCAGAATTGGCCTGGACTCTCCAGGAATCCAATCTCCAGGACGCTGCTGTGTGGGGCGACCCTGGAGAATTGCAATAATCGGAACATTTTGAAAAACTATGGTTTTATTAAAGAAAAAAAAATGTTCAAACATTTATCTTTAATATATAGAAAATAGGATTTTTAAAAAAGGCTCACAGTCAAGAATCATCCAATCAGGTATCGAGTCCTTTTGCTTTCCAGCTGGTGTAGGAACGCTGTGCGTCACGAGGACGGATGTCACCCAGACTCAAAACATTAGCTCCCTTTACTGTGAAAATCCCCTAGTCGCCACATTCCGCCACCTGTTCGGGTACACGGAGGGAGAATTCAGAATGTCCGATTCACCCAACAGCGCGTCTTTTGGGACTCGTGGGAGGAAATCAGAGCACCCGGAGGAAACCCACGCAGACACGGGGAGAACGTGCAGACTCCGCACAGACAGTGACCCAAGGCTGGGAATCGAACCCGGGAACCCGGTGCGATGAAGCGACTGTGCTAACCACTGTGCTACCGTGCTGCCCGATTGAGTTGGTTATTTGCAGCCCTGTTGGCTGGTTTTGCTTCATAATAATAATAATTTATTGTCACAAGCAGGCTTCAGTGAAGTTACCGGGTAAATCCCCGAGTCGCCACATTCCGGCGCCAGTTCGGGTACACCGAGGGAGAATTCAGAATTCTCAGCTGGTACGGGAATTGAACCCGCGCTGCTGGCCTTGTTCTGCATTGCAAGCCAGCTGTTTAGCCCACTGTGCTAAGCCAGCCCCTTTGTGGCTATGTTTGTTGTGTGAATATATAAATGCCTCAATAAAATATTTTTTCAACAAAAAAATGTTAGCCAGTTTATGACTATTGTTAGATTATTATTGTTGGCTGGCAGAGGGCTAGCAGGGAGGCAGCGGGCCGAGCGGCCGGGTTCCAGTTTGCATTGGGAGGAGTTGCTGGCAAAGTTTGTCCCAGGGAGGCTGCCCCCAAACTTTCTGTGTCAGCGGCGGGTGTTTGGGGGAAGGGGGTGCGCGTGCACGCTGGCGGGGTGCGCGTGCACGGGGCTGGTGAGCGCGTGCACGGTGACATACTGAGAGAGAGAGAGAGGGGGTCGGGGACGCGCGGTGAAAATGTTGCGCAGGAAGAAAGCAGTGGGGCTGCTGTGTGTATGGAGCTGTCAGCCATCGGGGAGCAAGTGTTCGCTGTGGAAAACATCAGCAAGAAGCGCATCAGGAAGGTAACCCTGTCCCCCAGACACCCCCCCACACACCCACCCTCCCACACACACACACACCCCCTCCCACACACACACCCCCTCCCCCTTCCCACACACACACACCCACCCTCCCACACACACACACACACCCTCCCCCCTCCCACACACACACACTCCCCCTTCCCAC
Source organism: Scyliorhinus canicula (assembly GCF_902713615.1). Taxonomy (NCBI): domain Eukaryota; kingdom Metazoa; phylum Chordata; class Chondrichthyes; order Carcharhiniformes; family Scyliorhinidae; genus Scyliorhinus; species Scyliorhinus canicula. The sequence continues at coordinate 2,694,060 of NC_052168.1, read as the reverse complement.
ACACACACACACCCCCACACACACACACACACCCCCTCCCTTCCTACACACACACACCCCCTCCCACACACACACACACACCCCCTCCCACACACACACACCCCTCCCTTCCTACACACACACCCACCCTCCCACACACACACACACACACACACACCCTCCCACACACACACACACACACCCCCTCCCACACACACACACCCCCTCCCTTCCTACACACACACCCCCTCCCACACACACACACACACCCCCTCCCACACACACACACCCCCTCCCTTCCTACACACACACACCCCCTCCCTTCCTACACCCACCCTCCCACACACACCCCCTCCCACACACACACACCCCCTCCCTTCCTACACACACCCCCACACACCCTCCCCCTTCCCACACACCCCCTCCCCCTTCCCACACACACACACCCCCTCCCTTCCTACACACACCCCACACACCCACCCTCCCACACACCCCCTCCCTCCCACACACCCCCTCCCTCCCCCTTCCCACACACACACACACCCTCCCACACCCACACACACACACCCTCCCACACACACACACACACACCCCCTCCCACACACACACACCCCCTCCCACACACACACACCCTCCCCCTTCCCACACACACACACACCCCCACACACACACCCCCTCCCACACACACACCCCCTCCCACACACACACACCCCCTCCCCCTCACACACCCCCTCCCACCCCCTCCCACACACACACCCTCCCACACACACACACCCCCCCCACACACCCACCCTCCCACACACACACACACACCCCCTCCCACACACACACACACACCCCCTCCCACACACACACACCCTCCCCCTTCCCACACACCCACCCTCCCACACACACACACACACACCCTCCCACACACACACCCTCCCACACACACACACCCCCTCCCCCTCACACACCCACCCTCCCACACACGCACACACACACCCCCTCCCACACACACACACCCTCCCCCTTCCCACACACCCACCCTCCCACACACACACACACACCCCCTCCCACACACACACACACACCCCCTCCCACACACACACACCCTCCCCCTTCCCACACACCCTCCCACACACACCCTCCCACACACACACCCCCCTCCCACACACACACCCTCCCCACACACCCTCCCCCCCTCCCACACACCCTCCCCCCCTCCCACACACACACACCCCCTCCCACACACACACACCCCCTCCCACACACACACACCCTCCCCCTTCCCACACACCCTCCCACACACACCCCCCTCCTCCCACACATACACCCTCCCCCTCCCACACACACCCCCCCTCCCACACACCCTCCCCCCCTCCCACACACCCTCCCCTCCTCCCACACACACATACCCCTCCCACACACACACACACCCTCCCACACACACACCCACCCTCCCACACACACACACACACCCTCCCCCACACACACACACACACCCTCCCCCTTCCCACACACATACCCCCTTCCCACACACATACCCCCTTCCCACACACCCACCCTCCCACACACCCACACCCTCCCCCTCCCACACACCCACACCCTCCCCCTCCCACACACCCACACCCCCCTCCCCCTCCCACACACCCTCCCCCTCCCACACACCCTCCCCCTCCCACACACACCCCCTCCCACACACACACACACCCCCTCCCCCACACACACGCACCCCCTCCCACACACACACACCCTCCCACTCCCACACACACCCCCTCCCACACACACACCCCCTCCCACACACACACCCCCTCCCACACACACAAACCCCCTCCCACACACACACACTCCCACACACCCCCTCCCACACACACACACTCCCCCTCCCACACACACACACTCTCCCCTCCCACACACACACACTCCCCCTCCCACACACACACACACACTCCCCCTCCCACACACACACACACTCCCCCTCCCACACACACACACACTCCCCCTCCCACACATACACCCTCCCCCTCCCACACACACCCCCCCTCCCACACACACACCCTCCCCCTTCCCACACACCCTCCCACACACCCTCCCCCCCTCCCACACACCCTCCCCCCCTCCCACACACACATACCCCTCCGACACACACACACACACCCCTCCGACACACACACACACACCCTCCCACACACAGACCCACCCTCCCACACACACACCCACCCTCCCACACACACACACACACACCCTCCCCCTTCCCACACACACACACCCCCTTCCCACACACACACACCCCCTCCCACACACACACACCCCCTCCCACACACACACCCCCCTCCCACACACACACACCCCCTCCCACACACCCACCCTCCCACACACACACACCCCCTCCCACACACACACACCCCCTCCCACACACACACCCCCTCCCACACACACACCCCCCTCCCACACACACACTCCCACACACACCCTCCCACACACCACACACCCCCTCCCACACACACACACTCCCCCTCCCACACACACACACTCCCCCTCCCACCCACCCACACACACACCCTCCCACCCACCCACACACACACCCTCCCACCCACCCACACACACACCCTCCCACCCACCCACACACACACCCTCCCACCCACCCACACACCCTCCCACCCACCCACCCACCCACCCACCCACCCACCCTCCCACCCACCCACCCACCCACCCACCCACACACCCTCCCACCCACCCACCCACCCACACATACACCCTCCCACCCACCCACACATACACCCTCCCACCCACCCACACATACACCCTCCCACCCACCCACACATACACCCTCCCACCCACCCACACATACACCCTCCCACCCACCCACACATACACCCTCCCACCCACCCACACATACACCCTCCCACCCACCCACCCACACATACACCCTCCCACCCACCCACACATACACCCTCCCACCCACCCACACATACACCCTCCCACCCACCCACACATACACCCTCCCACCCACCCACACACACACCCTCCCACCCACCCACACACACACCCTCCCACCCACCCACCCACCCACACACACACACACACTCCCACCCACCCACACACACTCCCACCCACCCACACACACACACTCCCACCCACCCACACACACACACTCCCCCTCCCACACACAGCACAACTTTTAAAGCACCCCAGGCTTTTAAATAGACCACCCACCCCAAAACAAAACCCTCCCCTCCACTCAGCCAGATGTTGAGGAGACAGATGTGGGAGCTGGAATCTGTCTTTAAACACTCCATAATTAAACCACACAACAATTAATTCAATAATGCAACCCCCCCCCCCCCCCCCCCCCAACCAACCAACCACACACACACACCCTCCCCAGTCAGCTGCTGCTCACAGAGGGAGGGTGCAGGGTTCCAGTGGAATGGTTAGTGTTAAGAGTGTTTAATAATTCTTGAGTTCAATGGTAGATTTTTTTTGCTGCGAATGGGGAGGTTGTTGGGGAGTTGCTCTGCACTGTCGGGGTGGGGGGAAGGGGGGGAGGAGGTGTTGGAATTCACCAATATCTACTGTGCTGAGGGCCTGCTGGTAATTAGAAGTTCCATTAGTTGTTGAAAGATGTAAATGAGTCAATTAATTGTTCCTGGACAAAGGCACCTGTAGTTAGCTTGCAAGCAATGAGCCAAAGGAAGCAGGATTGGAACTCAAATTTGATCAGCAAACGCTAAATTATGGGACTGTTAATAACTCCGGTGTTTGGATATGTTGGGGACAGGGAGAGCGAGCGAGCGGGTGATACAATAGACCGGGATGAGATCATTGTGACACATTATTTAGTCACAATTATCTGACATCTTCAGGCTAATAAAGGGCGGCACGGTGGTTAGCACAGTGGCTTCACAGCGGCAGGGTCCCAGGTTCGATTCCCCGCTGGGTCACTGTCTGGGCGGAGTCTGCACGTTCACCCCGTGTCTGCAAATGGGATGAGAATAGATAGATGTTTGTGGGCGGTGCAGACAAGATTGGCTGAACGGCCTCTTGCTGTGCTGTACAACTCTCTGGGTCCCATGCAGGAGTGAAGTCAGCAATCCATCCAATCACAAACCTGCTCAGCTATCTCCCTCCTCCATTGGCTGAGCTATTTGTTTATTTTCCCTGACAAGGTCCCAGTGCCATCATTGCATCACCTGACGGCTTATTTACTTACCGACAGCAAAATAACCAGCAGCGAATTGCATCCGTACACAACCAAATATAGAACAATATGTGTGACAGCTTTATAGGGGGAGTTTTACTCTGTATCTAACCCTGTGCTGTACCTGTCCTGGGAGTGTTTGATGGGGACAGTGTAGAGGGAGCTTTACTCTGTATCTAACCCCGTGCTGTACCTGTCCTGGGAGTGTTTGATGGGGACAGTGTAGAGGGAGCTTTACTCTGTATCTAACCCCGTGCTGTACCTGTCCTGGGAGTGTTTGATGGGGACAGTGTAGAGGGAGCTTTACTCTGTATCTAACCCCGTGCTGTACCTGTCCTGGGAGTGTTTGATGGGGACAGTGTCGAGGGAGCTTTACACTGTATCTAACCCCGTGCTATACCTGTCCTGGGAGTGTTTGATGGGGACAGTGTAGAGGGAGCTTTACTCTGTATCTAACCCCGTGCTATACCTGTCCTGGGAGTGTTTGATGGGGACAGTGTAGAGGGAGCTTTACTCTGTATCTAACCCCGTGCTGTACCTGTCCTGGGAGTGTTTGATGGGGACAGTGTAGAGGGAGGGGAAGTAATGCAGTCAGTAGTGAGGAGGGAATTAAGTGAACAGGTTGTTGTGATTCAGGTTCCTGATAAACGGGATGAGTCGCAGCGTCTGATGAGACCATCAATTCACGCGACACGTGGTTAGAAGTGAACAGTGGTTTTAATCGTCTTACAACAGAGCCTGCCTGTGACGAGATGAACTCCAGATGAACTGGCAGGCAGGCTCTCAGCATCAACCTTTATACTTCCGGTTAGGGGGAGGAGCCGTGGGTGGAGCCAAGGGTGGAGCCCAGTACAAACTCCCGTACACTCCCCGTGTATCTCCCCCTAGTGGCTGAGCAGCGCAACTGCTCATGTGCCGAGCTTATAGAGACCTAGTACAACATGTGTAATACAGTGTGAATTACACTACTGTGATTCACCACAGCGTCCGTGGTTCCTCTGTGATCTGTGGATCTTTGAAGGTGTTCCATTTCTGTCTCTGATCATATGCGGTGTCGACCCTGGGCAGAGGGAGCTGGAATGGGTGGGGGAGCCATTTAATCTGAGTGAGTAGCCACTGGAGGAACGGGAGCTATGGGGCAGTGTGTGGCTGAGCTGACCTCCTCTCCGCCCTCACTCACCCGATATCTTTGTGGAAAGTCTGTGCCTCGGTCGCCACTCCCATCTCCCATCGTCCTGTGCTAAATGGGGAGGGTGTGTGTGGGGAGGGGAGTTTGTTGCTGGTGGTGGTGCTGGGGGGTGGGGGGAAGCTGCTGTGCGCCCTGAGTCTGTAGGAAATGGTCTCTGTCATCGCCTTGCGGAACCAGCCTTTGCCACTGCGCCCGGCACCGCTTCGGTGAGAGAATTGGGGGGGGCACGGCGAATTCACGCCAGCGAGCAGTGGTGACACGTGCTGATGCCAGTGGCTGGAACGTGCAACAGAGAAGCAGCCAGTGGGCACTGGGCACTGATACCAGTGGGCAGTGTCCAGTGGTATTGTTTCCAGTGGGCAGTAGTCCCAGGGAATGTTGACATTCCAGTGGACAGATTCTGGGAGCAGTTTACAGACTGAGGGATTAGTTTGGGCTATTATGTGCCGTGGTCAAGAAGCAGGTCAATGCTGAGTGTCCTGGCTCTTTCCTTTTCTCCCTTGTCTTGTGTTGTGGTTGTTGCTTTGAAACCAGAGGAGTTCCCTTATTACAAGATATTGATACCTTTATTTCAGCTCCCCCTGCGGAGATTTTTAGGCGACAGCCATACACTTAGTCGTTATTTGTGTTACAGTGACTGAGGGAGTGCCGCACTGTCAGAGGGTCAGTACTGAGGGAGTGCCGCACTGTCAGAGGGTCAGTACTGAGGGAGGGCCGCACTGTCAGAGGGTCAGTACTGAGGGAGCACCGCACTGTCAGAGGGTCAGTACTGAGGGAGCACCGCACTGTCAGAGGGTCAGTACTGAGGGAGCACCGCACTGTCAGAGGGTCAGTACTGAGGGAGTGCCGCACTGTCAGAGGGTCAGTACTGAGGGAGTGCTGCACTGTCAGAGTCAGTACTGAGGGAGTGCCGCACTGTCAGAGGGTCAGTACTGAGGGAGTGCCGCACTGTCAGAGGGTCAGTACTGAGGGAGGGCCGCACTGTCAGAGGGTCAGTACTGAGGGAGTGCCGCACTGTCAGAGGGTCAGTACTGAGGGAGTGCCGCACTGTCAGAGGGTCAGTACTGAGGGAGGGCCGCACTGTCAGAGGGTCAGTACTGAGGGAGCTCCGCACTGTCAGAGGGTCAGTACTGAGGGAGTGCCGCACTGTCAGAGGGTCAGTACTGAGGGAGTGCCGCACTGTCAGAGGGTCAGTACTGAGGGAGTGCTGCACTGTCAGAGGGTCAGTACTGAGGGAGCGCCGCCCTGTCAGAGGGTCAGTACTGAGGGAGTGCCGCACTGTCAGAGGGTCAGTACTGAGGAGGTGCTGCACTGTCAGAGGGTCAGTACTGAGGGAGTGTCGCACCGTCAGAAGGTCAGTACTGAGGGAGCGCCGCACTGTCAGAGGGTCAGTACTGAGGGAGTGCTGCACTGTCAGAGGGTCAGTACTGAGGGAGTGCCGCACTGTCAGAGGGTCAGTACTGAGGGAGTGCTGCACTGTCAGAGGGTCAGTACTGAGGGAGTGCTGCACTGTCAGAGGGTCAGTACTGAGGGAGTGCTGCACTGTCAGAGGGTCAGTACTGAGGGAGTGCCGCACTGTCAGAGGGTCAGTACTGAGGGAATGCCGCACTGTCAGAGGGTCAGTACTGAGGGAGTGCTGCACTGTCAGAGGGTCAGTACTGAGGGGGTGCTGCACTGTCAGAGGGTCAGTACTGAGGGAGTGCCGCACTGTCAGAGGGTCAGTACTGAGGGAGTGCTGCACTGTCAGAGGGTCAGTACTGAGGGAGTGCTGCACTGTCAGAGGGAGCGTGCTGAGGGAGTGCTGCACTGTCAGAGGGTCAGTACTGAGGGAGTGCCGCACTGTCAGAGGGTCAGTACTGAGGGAGCGCCGCACTGTCAGAGGGTCAGTACTGAGAGAGTGCTGCACTGTCAGAGGGTCAGTACTGAGGGAGTGCCGCACTGTCAGAGGGTCAGTACTGAGGGAGTGCTGCACTGTCAGAGGGTCAGTACTGAGGGAGTGCCGCACTGTCAGAGGGTCAGTACTGACGGAGTGCCGCACTGTCAGAGGGTCAGTACTGAGGGGATGCCGCACTGTCAGAGGGTCAGTACTGAGGGAGTGCTGCACTGTCAGAGGGTCAGTACTGAGGGAGTGCCGCACTGTCAGAGGGTCAGTACTGAGGGAGTGCTGCACTGTCAGAGGGTCAGTACTGAGGGAGTGCCGCACTGTCAGAGGGTCAGTACTGAGGGAGTGCCGCACTGTCAGAGGGTCAGTACTGTGGGAGTGCCGCACTGTCAGAGGGTTAGTACTGAGGGAGTGACGCACTGTCAGAGGGTCAGTACTGAGGGAGTGCTGCATTGTCAGAGGGTCAGTACTGAGGGAGTGCTGCACTGTCAGAGGGTCAGTACTGAGGGAGTGCTGCAATGTCAGAGGGTCAGTACTGAGGGAGTGCTGCACTGTCAGAGGGTCAGTACTGAGGGAGTGCTGCAATGTCAGAGGGTCAGTACTGAGGGAGCGCCGCACTGTCAGAGGGTCAGTACTGAGGGAGTGCTGCACTGTCAGAGGGTCAGTACTGAGGGAGTGCCGCACTGTCAGAGGGTCAGTACTCCCAGGACAGGTACAGCACGGGGTTAGATACAGAGTAAAGCTCCCTCGACACTGTCCCCATCAAACACTCCGAGGACAGGTTCAGCATGGGGTTAGATACAGAGTAAAGCTCCCTCGACACTGTCCCCATCAAACTCTCCCAGGACAGGTAAACTTCCATCTGCTCCATCATTTTCCATTTCTCCACAAGGTTTTGTTTTTGCAATTTCCCACTCGAACCTGTGTCCACTATGAGGTGCGTTGACACTCACTTTGCACATCTCGCTGTCTGAAAGGATAGCATTGTGGGTATTGCTGAAGGGGCTGATGTCCCTCATATGGGCTGTCCCTAGTCAAGGGCCAAGCCCACTTTGTGAATCAGGGTGAAGGGTGTTAGCGCAGTGTGGATTAGCGCTGTGTCTGATGGCGCCTTCACTGTCTGAGATCAGTGTGCGAGCTGCGCTGGCTTCTGTAATCACCCGACGGTAATGTATCATCAGATCAGTAATAATCCCATTGAATTGGTGGAGCAGACTCTGTGGGCCGAATGGCTTGCTTCTGCTCCTCCGCCTTTTGATGACAGTGTGTCTCTGTTTGTTTTTAAGGGTCGGGTGGAATACCTTGTGAAGTGGAAAGGATGGCCCCCAAAGTAAGTAACCAATCTCTTCATCCTTTCCCCAGTTCCCATCCAGCCTCCCCTCCTGGTCGTGTCTGTTTTTGAAAATCCTTCAGATTTAAAGAATGAAAAACAAAAGGACCCCTTAGTGGGACGAGCCAAGGGGAATAAATTAGGGCAGTTTGTTAACCAGTTCAGACCCGTTTCTTTAAGCAGTGGCAACGTTGGCGAAAAGTGAATTTGCGAATGGTCAAGTCACATTCTCAGGCCGTCCAGTTGTACATGGTCGGTTGGCCCCACGGCAAGTGAACACGAAAGCAAGTGGGGGGGGGGGGGGGGTGGGGTTCCCGACACCATCAATATGGAGAGACGTTCTGAGATTTCTGGGCATGAGTGGTTCCTCCACTGACTGAACTTCTGAAGAACCACAGGAGATTTCTGTGGAGGTCGGAATGTCAGGAGGCAAGCGATAATCTGAAAACTGTGTCAACCACCGCACCAGTGTTGATGACACCTAATTATGCCAAGCCATTTAAGGTGGCAATTGGTGCGAGTGGTGTGGGTTCTGTACTGTTACAGGAAGACGACGAAATAATTGAAAGGCCTGCAGGTTATTTTTCTCGGAAACTAAATATTCATCAAAAGAAATATTCGACCATCGAGAAGGAGACACAAGAGTTTGGCGTTGCAACAATTTGACACTTATGTTGCCAACAATTCATCAAAGACAATTATTTATACAGACCATGATCCATTAAGGTTTTTGGTACTGTTTAAGGATCGAAATGCAAGACTGTTCAGATGGAGTTTGTTGTTACAACCATTTAACTTAAAAATTATACATGTAGGAGGAAGAGAAAATGTGACTGCAGATACTTTATCACCACTTTCACGTGTGAGAAGACTTGAACATTCGAAGGTGGAAAAGAAAGTGTGAAATGGACTACACTCATGTTTAAGTTTGCATGTTTAAAATGTAATATATGAGGGCAGCACGGTGGTGCAGTGGTTAGCATTGCTGCCTCACGGCGCTGAGGTTCCAGGTTCGATCCCGGCTCTGGGTCACTGTCGGTGTGGAGTTTGCACATTCTCCCCGTGTCTGCGTGGGTTTCCCCCCCACAACCCAAAGATGTGCAGGCTAGGCGGACTGACCACACTAAATTGCTCCTTAATTGGAAAAAAATGAATTGGGTACGCTAAATTTATTTTTAAAAATGTAATATATGTAACATTTAGAGTATTAGTTGTGATTAATAATGAAAAATGTTTAGAGTTAAAAGGCTTTGGAAAAATAAAGCCATCTTTTTATATTGCTGGCTCATTTGTTTTAAGGGGAGGTGTGATGTAAGAATTTCAGATGTATTGTGTTATAGGCATTTTGTGCAGTAAAGGATAAAAGCCTGAGTTAGAGTGTGTTTGACTGCTGCGGACATGTTTTGAATAAATCCAAATTTACAAGGTTGGGCAGAATTAAAGTATCGTTAAAAAACTTGGGCTCAGGGCGGCACACGGCACAGTGGTTAGCACTGCAGCCTATGGCGCTGAGGACCCGGGTTTGAATCCCGGCTTTGGGTCACTGTCCGTGTGGAGTTTGCACATTATCCCTGTGTCTGCGTGGGTTTCAACCCCACAACCCAAAGATGTGCAGGTTAGGTGGATTGGCCACGCTAAATTGCCCCTTAATTGGAAAAAAAATAATTGGGTACTCTAAATTTATTGAAAAGACTTGGGCTAATGAAATTTTGTTTTGATTAAGGGGATTCCCTGTGGAGTTAATTATATTTAAGCTTGATAAGAAGGTTTCAGACATTTTGTAGGACAAACAGTTCAGTTCTGTTCTGGATGAAGCTGTGTTCACAAGTCAGGTTTTGCTCTCTGCAGTTCAGGCGAAAGAGATTAAAAGTCTTTAAAGCCATGCAGACTTACCTGAGAACAAGGGGGAGCTAAAATAAGTTGAAAAACAGCTTCTGAAGACATACAGTCAGAGTTTCTGCATGGGTCTGGCAGGAGTCAGATCTTGTATTGAAGGCAATGTCAAGAGACCTCTCTTTCTCAAAGAACATCCCTATAAAGCAAATATTCATGCCTGCCGGCGATATTTAATGGTGGATTGAGAGCTGAGATGTTTTTTTAATCTAGTTGTTTTAAGTGGGAATAAAGATAGCAGTTAAAGGTATCATATTCACTGTATTGAGAAGTATTGTTTCAGGGGTAATTAAGCTATTTTCTGGTCTGATAAATATGTTAATACTGTATTGGTAATAAAGTTTGTTTTATTATGCCATATCCCTATTTCTTAATGTAGTCACTCCTGGAGCGAGCCTCCCCTTATTCTAGTCAGTGTTGTTTAGGCCAGAAATGACCTGGTTGGTTAACCTTTGGAATGTTGCTGCTGCATTCTGCATTCCTAATGGGATGATGTTAAACGGAGACAGATCATTTGGCATCAAAAAAGCCGAAACTTCCTTCGCCCTATCTGATAAAGGTGTTTGCCACTATCTTTTAAGTAATTCAGATTTGATAATAAAGTTTGCTTGTCCTCCATTTTCAACAATCTTCCCAACCACAGGATAGTACTGTGCGGAGTCTGCACATCCTCCCCCGTGTGTGCGTGGGTTTCCTCCGGGTGCTCTGGTTTCCTCCCACAGTCCAAAGATGTGCAGGTTAGGTGGATTGGCCATGATAAATTGCCCTTAGAGTCCAAAATTGCCCTTAGTGTTGGGTGGGGTTACTGGGTTATGGGGTTATGGGGATTGGGTGGGGTTACTGGGTTATGGGGTTATGGGGATAGGGTGGAGTTGTTGACCTTGGGTAGGGTGCTCTTTCCAAGAGCCGGTGCAGACTCGATGGGCTGAATGGCCTCCTTCTGCACAGTAAATTCTATGATTCTATGATAGGAATCTGACTTGGTAACTACGTTGACCTTTCTATAATCCACACACAGTCATGGTGGTCCATCAGATTTTGGTTTCACCACAATAGGTGAGCTCCAATCACTGCAACTCACTCCAACAATATCATTCTGAAGCAAGCTGTCAATCTCCGTTTGTACCTGTACTAATTTAAGTGGATTGAGCCTGCATGGATGTTGTTTAACTGGAATAGCCTTTCACACATCTACATCATGTATAATTAGTTTTGTACTTCCCAGTTTACTCCCACACACAGTTCTATGTGAGTGTAATAACTCTTTTAGGTCGGGGCAGCACGGTGGCGCAGTGGTTAGCATTGCTGCCTCACGGTGCCGAGGTCCCAGGTTCGATCCCGGCTCTGGGTCACTGTCCGTGTGGAGTTTGCACATTCTCCCCGTGTCTGTGTGGGTTTCACCCCCACAACCCAAAGATGTGCAGGTTAGGTGGATAGGCCTCGCTAAATTGCCCCTTAATTGCAAAAAATTAGTTGGGTACTCTAAATTTAAAAAACATAACTCTCTTAGGTCATTTATTTTTCTCTGGTCGGTAACTCAAAACTTTATCCCCATTTCTTATTACTCCCTCATTGTCCAATCGAATTTGAGGAATGTCAAATTCAGAATAATCTGGATATATCTCTCCTCCCTGAGCTATAACGATTAACCTCCTTTCCTTCTCCATTAAGTGCATATTAACACGACACCCTCTTGTGAGTTTTCCATCTATCTGGTGGTCTTGTCAAATAATTTGCCTCAATCAATTTCCTTTCAATTTGATAATGCCCATAAATCTTGCTTTTAATGGTTTACCTACCATTGGTAACAATACTAATGTGACAAATGCATGATTTTAGATAGATAGGATTATAAACATTCGGCAATTTAAGGGCTAAAGGCCTGGGTTAAAGTATATTTGACTGCAGTAGTCATGTTTTCAAAGAATCTTGTTTTGCAAGACCAGAACGTTTTTAGGAGCCAGAGTGAAATTGACCAGAATAAAAGCCTGGACTAATGCACCTTTGTTTTACTAGGGGGAGTCCCTGGGGAGTTAATGTGTTTTCAGCCTGGGGAGTTAGTTTATTTTCACCTTGAGGAGATTATGTCATTGCTGGGTGGAGCTAAGGTATTCAGACATTTTGAGAAACTATTGAGTTCAGATCTGGCTAACCATTAGACTATAAGTAAAGTATTTTGCTCTTGCTGTAGCATAGTAAACAAAACAGAAAATAGTATTTAAAGCAGCGCAGACTTGTCTGAGGACAAGGAAGTAGCTGAAACAAACCAGTTGAAACAGCTTCCTGAAGATATTTAGCCAGTGTCTGCAGGGGTTCTAAACAGGAGCCAAATCTGTTTTGGAAAGCTGGTATTACTCTGTGCCATTGGGATGTAGGACGGATTGGGAGCTATATATTTTTCCTTGTTGTTTAATGGGGAAGAGAGATAGTAATTAAGCGTATTGTGTTTTATTTTTATAAATTTAGAGTACCCAATTCATTTTTTCCAATTAAGGGGCAATTTAGCGTGCTCAATCCACCTACCCTGCACATCTTTAGGTTGTGAGGGCGAAACCCACGCAAACACGGGGAGAATGTGTAAACTCCACATGGACAGTTACCCGGAGCCGGGATCGAACCTGGGACCTTGGCGCCGTGAGGCAGCAGTGCTAACCACTGTGCTGCCCTAAGCGTATTGTATTTACTGTATTGAGTAGTATTGTTTAAGCGATAATTGGAAGTTGTTTTCAGGGGTGATGTTAAATAGTTTTATCTTGTGTCAATAAAGTTTTGTTTTAAGATAGTTTTGTTTTAAAATACCAAATCCCTATTTTTCGTACAATTACTCCGGGAACAAAGTGTTATTTCTGCAGAGTCTTACAAAAAAAACTACAATATTGGGGTTTCGGTCCAGTATTCTAGCCATTGTTGGGGTCTGGTCTGGAATCATAATAATAATACTTTCTCCCCACTAACAAAACTACACATTTTTTATTTCTTACCCGCCTCTTTTTCATCACAATTTTAAATGTTTCCTAGCCAACTCACCAGCCCTATTTAATCTCTCCCAAAGGTTTGACGCATTGTCCAGCAACGTAGTCTCCGACTGCTGACTGACCAATTTCTCTTTGTTCAATTTAATTAGTCCTCCCACCTCATGCCCAAGAAAAATGAATTTGAACAGATTGAATTTAATTGAGTCATTGGGTGCATCCCTAATTGCAAATTGTAGAAATGGAATTCCTTTATCCCAATCCTATGGATAATCCTGACTATACACCCTCAACATGGTCTTTAGACTTTGATACCATTTGATACCATCTTTCTAACGCCGCTTGTGATTCCGGACGAGTTATTGCTTAGTTATTCCTAAAGTATCCATAACTTCCTTGAATAAAATTGGATCCCTGATCTGATTGCATTTCTTTTGGTAGTCCATATCGAGTAAATAAATTGGTTGACTCATAAGAACATAAGAACTAGGAGCAGGAGTAGGCCATCTGGCCCCTCGAGCCTGCTCCGCCATTCAATGAGATCATGGCTGATCTTTTGTGGACTCAGCTCCACTTTTCGGCCAAACACCATAACCCTTAATACCTTTATTCTTCAATAACTCCTCTACAGCCCTCTTCTCTGTTATGTTTCTTCATGGAATAGCCTCCAGAAATCAAGTAGACACATCCATTACGGTCAACAATGACTGATTCCAGGGCAGCATCGTGGCGCAGTGGATTAGCCCTGTTGCCTCACGGCGCCGAGGTCCCAGGTTCGATCCCGGCCCTGGGTCACTGTCCGTGTGGAGTTTGCACATTCTCCCCGTGTTTGCGTGGGTCTCACCCCCACAACCCAAAGATGTGCAGGGTAGGTGGATTGGCCACGCTAAATTGCCCCTTGGAAAAATGAATTGGATACTCTAAATTTATTTTTAAAAACCAATTACTGATTCCCACTTTTGGCTTTAGGCAGGGGTCCCATGCAATCAATGAGGACCCGAGTAAAAGGTTCCTCAAATGCTGGAATGGGTATTAAAGGTATTGGTTCGATCTCGGCATCGGGTCACTGTCCGTGTGGAGTTTGCACATTCTCCCCGTGTCTGCGTGGGTCTCGCCCCCACAACCCAAAGATGTACAGGGATAGGTGGATTGGCCACGCTAAATTGCCCCTTAATTAGCAAAAATAATTGGGTACTCTAAATTTATTAAAAGAAAGAAAAAAAAAGTTTTGAAATCTTTAACATCAAACTGAAAATAGCTGACAATTACCTCTTAAAGAATACTTCTCAACACAGTGTGTACAATACCCTTACTTTCTATCTTATTCCCACTTAAACAACATGAACATAGACCATCTCAGATCTCTATCCACCTTAAATACCAATGGCACACTGGCTTTGCAGAGTTATACTTTGAAAAAGAGAGGTCCCTCGACACACCTCTCCAGAACAGATCTGACCGATCGACTGCCTGCAGACTCTGGCTGAATGTCTTCAAAATCTGTTTCCACTTGTTTGTTTCAGCTTCCCCCGTGTCCTCAGACAAGTCTGCACTGCTTTAAATACAGTTAATCTCTTTTGACAACTTGCGTTGAAAGCCAACCTGTTTCACTGTGGAGACAGCTTCAGCCAGACCAGAACCGAGACTGAAAATCACTTTCTCAAAAGACCTGATGGCTTAGCTCCGGCAATGACGTCACCCCATCAAGCTGAAAACTGATGGTTAATTGAACCTCTGGCTTTAAAAGTCTTTGCAGTCAAACACACTCTATCACAGACTTTAACCCTTCACCAAACATTTATACTACGACATATCTAAAATCCTACATTCATCACAGGGTCAGGGTTCTGTGTGTGTGTCCGTGTGCTGTGTGTCCCCGTGTGCTGTGTGTGTCCGTGTGCTGTGTGCCCGTGTGCTGTGTGTGTGTGTGTCCGCGTCCTGTGTGTGTGTTCACGTCCTGTGTGAGTGCGTGGCCTGTGTGTGTGTCCTCGTCCTGTTTGTGTGTCAGCATTCTGTGTCAGTGTTCTGTGTGTTTGTTAGTGTTCTGTGTGCGTATCAGCATACTGTGTGCATGTCAGTGTTCTGTGTTCACGTCAGCATCCTGAGTGCGTGTCACTATCCTGTGTGTGTCCGAGTCCTGTGTGTGTCCACGCATCATGCATGTGTGTCCGACACCTGTGTCTGGGTCCGCTTTCTGCGTGCATGTCCACATCTTGTGTGTTGTGTCCATGTTCAATATGCGGCTGTCTGTGTTCTGTGTGCGTGTCAGCATTCTGTGTGTGTATCAGCGTTCTGTGTTTGTATCAGCGTACTGTCTGCTTGTCAGCATTCTGTGTGCGTGTCAGCATTCTGTTTGTGTGTCAGCGTTCTGTGTGTGTGTCCGCGATCTGTGTGTGTCCTCGTTCTGTGTGTGTCCGCGTTCTGTGTGTGTCCGCGTTCTGTGTGTGTATCCGCGTTCTGTGTCTGTCCGCGACCTGTGTGTGTCCGCGTTCTGTGTATGTATCCATATTCTGTGTGCGTGTCCATATTCTGTGTGCGTGTCCGCGTTCTGTGCACGTTTCCGCGTTCTGTGCACGTTTCCACGTTCTGTGTGCGTGTCCGTGTTCTGTGTGCGTGTCCGTGTTCTGTGTGCGTGTCCGTGTTCTGTGTGCATGTCCACATTCTGTGTGCATGTCTGCGTTGTGTGTGCGTCTGTTGTGTGTACGTCTGCATTGTGTGTGCGTCTGCGTTGCATGTGTGTCTGCGTTGCGTGTGCATCTGCATTTCGTGTGCATGTGTGTTTCATGTCAACATGTGCATTTCATGTGTGCCTGCGTTGTGTGTGTGTCTGCGTTGTGTGTGTGTCTGCATTGTGAGTCAGCGATCTGTATGTGAATCAGCGAAGTGTGTCTGCATTCTGCATGCGCCGATCTGTGTTCTGTATGTATGTGTCTGCATTCTTTGTGTGTTTGCGTTCTGTGTCCTGTGTGTATGTCTGTGTTCTTTGTCTGCATTCGCTGTGCATGTCAACGTTCAGTGTTTATGTCTGCATTGTGTGCGTGTCTGTATTGTGTCAGTGTGCGAATCTGCATTCTGTATGTGTCAGTTTTTGTGTGTCTCTGTGTTCTCCATGTGTGTGCCTACATCTGTGTGTGTGAGTCCGCATTCTGTGTGTGTTTCAGCATTCTGCGTGTGCGTGTGAGCATGCTGTGTCCTTTTCCGCGTCTTGTGTTAGTCCGCGTCTTGTGTGTTTGTCCATGTCTTGTGTGTGCGTCCACCTCTTGTGTGTGTCCCCGCATCCTGTGTGTATCCACCTCCTGTATGCGTTCACCGCCTGTGTGTGTTCGCCTCCTGCGTGTGTCCGTGTTCTGTGTGTGTGTGTCCATTTCTGTGTGTTTATCCGCGTTGTGTGTGTGTGTCCGCGTTCTGTGTGTGTGTCCGCGTTCTGTGTGTGTGTCCGCGTTCTGTGTGTATGTCCGCATCCTGTGTGTGTGTCCGTGTTCTGTGTGTGTGTCCGTGTTCTCTGTGTGTGTCCGTGTTCTGTGTGTGTGTCCGTGTTCTCTGTGTGTGTCTGCGTTCTCCGTGTGTCCGCGTTCTCTGTGTCTGCGTTCTGTGTGTTTGTCCGCGTTCTGTGTGTGTGTCCAGGCTCTGTGTGTGTGTCCGTGTGTGTGTCTGCGTTCTGTGTGTGTCCGCGTTCTGTCTGCGCATTCTGTGTATGTCCACGTTCTGTCTGTCCGCGTTCTGTGTGCGTGTCCGCGTTTTGTGTGCGTGTCCGCATTCTATGTGCGTGTCCGCGTTCTGTGTGCAGGTCCGCGTTCTGTGTGCATGTCCACACTCTGTGTGCATGTCCACGTTCTGTGTGCGTGTCCACGTTCTGTGGGCATGTCCAAATCCTGTGTGTGTCCATGTTCTGTGTGTGTGTCTGCGTTGTTCTGTGTGTGTGTCTGCGTTGTTCTGTGTGTGTGTCTGCGTTGTTCTGTGTGTGTGTCTGCGTTCTGTGTGTGTGTCTGCAATCTGCGTTTGTGCCTGTGTTCTATGTGTGTCTGCATTCTGTGTGTGTCTGCGTTCTGTGTGTGTCTGCATTCTGTGTTTGTGTCTGCGTACTTAGTTTGTGTCTGTGTTTCTGTGTGTGTCTGTCTGCGTTCTATGTGTATGTGTCTGCATTCTGTGCATATGTACTTGCGCTCTGTGGGTGTGTCTGCATTGTATGTGTGTCTGCGTTTGTGTGTGCCTGCATTTGTGTGTGTTTCGGCATGTATGTGTATCGGCATTGTGTGTTTGTGTCTGTGTTGTGTGTTTGTGTCTGTGTTGTGTGCGTGTCAGCGTTCAGTGTGTATGTGTGTCACCGTGCTGTGTGTGCGCGCAGTACTGATGCAATGTAGTGGGCGGAGGGGGGGTGGCACTGTCAGCGAGCATGCCCAAGCAAGTGTACGTGAATACGCGAGGGTCCAATCCATGATGCAGGCTGCCGATTAGATGAAGACATTGAAGTACCTGGGCGTTTCCTGTGACATTTACTGAGGGTTCCTCCTCTGCCGGGTCTCACCAGTTTGACTCGCCCTCATTCGGAAACAATTTGGACAATCTGTGGTTGGGACGGTGGTGAAGCATTAGTCAGATCTGCTCCAGTCTGACTCTCCCACAGCTTCTGCAATCACCACAATGCCAGACCCGACCCCAACAGTGACTGCAATAATGGACCGAAATCCCAAAATTTTAGTTTATTTTATAAGACTGAGCGGAAAGAATAATTCGTTCCAGGTGATTGCATGAAGGAATAGGGATATGGTATTTTTAAAGCAAAACTTAAGTACCAATACAATATTAAACTCCTTAACTTCACACCGAAAAGAACAGCTTACAATTACCCCTGAAACAATCCTGTTCAATTCCTCATTAAACAACAAGGGAAGAGACATTCAGCTCCCAGTCCACCTTACTGTGGGAGATTTGTGGACTCAGTGTCAGGCAGATCAGAATTCAATTCCTATTTCCAAAATTGCCTCGGAAACTGCCTCTCTGAAGTTCTTCACAATGCCTCCCTGCCTTCCCTTTCTCCACCCAGCAATGATTTCATCTCCCCAGGCTGAAAACTAATATCTCTGCAGGCTTCAAAACGCACATTAACTCCCCAGGGACTTCCCCAGTCAAACCACAGCCCAAACAAGGGGCTGTTTAGCTCACTGGGCTAAATCGCTGGCTTTGAAAGCAGACCAAGGCAAGCCAGCAGCATGGTTCGATTCCCGTAACAGCCTCCCCGAACAGGCGCCGGAATGTGGCGACTAGGGGCTTTTCACAGTAACTTCATTCGAAGCAATAAGCGATTTTCATTTTTTCATTTTCATTATTCCAGACTGAAACCACAGAATAAAACCATAGATTCCCTACAGTGCAGAAGGAGGCCATTCGGCCCATCGAGTCTGCACTGACCCTCTGAAGAGCACCCTACCCAGGCCCACACCCCTGCCCTGTCCCCGAAATCCCACCTAACCTGCACATCACTGGGCACTCAGGGGCAATTTAGCATGGCCAGTCCACCTAACCTGCACATCTTTGGACTGCAGGAGGAAACGGGAGCTCTCACCCAGGGCCGGAATTGAACCCGGGTCCCTGCTGCTGTGAGGCAGCAGAGCTAACCACTGTGCCACCCTGCTGCCTTTGTCAATTTCACCTTCTGGCTGCTAAGAGCACCCACGCCCTGCAAAACACAACCCCAGGCTTTTAAACCTAAAATTTCCCAATATTTAGAATCCAATGTCCCCAAAGCCTGCCGGTTGTCACAGAGCACAGCTACAATTAAATCCCTCTGCCCGGGGGGCGGGGGGCTCTGAGTCTAGACTCTGGCCGGGGTTGGTTGGGGGGTGGGCTCGGGGTGTGAGCCTGTGCTCCAGGTACTGACTGATAGGCTACCATTAACAAGTGAGAACAGTCTGCTGTACACCCACCGTACACTTCGATGATCCAGCACTAAGGCTCTGAAGGAACATGGAATCCCTAACCGGTCCCCTCCTGGGTAGGTGAAAGAAATCTAAATGTATTTTGACGAATTGGGGGTCGAGTTCTCCCCCCCACCCCCAGCCCTGCCCTGCCCAGTGTGTCCTGCGGCCATTGCATTTATCCCTCAGCCAACATCACTAAAACTGTGGCTAGCGTGGTTCCTCGCTACAACAGTGACCAGTGTTCAGAAAGTAGTTGATTGAATGTAAAGTGCTGTCGAAATCCCCGAGGTGGGGGAATGAGATGCTGTCGAAATGCAGGCCTTGCTTTTTGAACAAACAAAGCTTGCCGAGTTCACGGAGGACCCGCCAGTGGGCTGGGCTGGGTGTGGGACTCGCGGAGGAAGTGGCTGCCTGAATTCTCCGTTTGTTTCTGTTCCAGATACAGCACCTGGGAACCTGAGGATCATATCCTGGATCCTCGACTCGTCATGGCTTATGAGGAAAAGTAAGATGCTCCACTTTGTTGTTTAACCCATTGGCCGGTGGATCAGTATTTGCATGTGCGTCTGCGCTGTGTGTGCGTTTGTGTGTTTGTGCATCTGCGCTCTGCGTGCGTTTGTGTGTGTGTGTGTGCGTATGTACGTGTATGTGTGATGCACAATCAATTACCACAAAGACGAGAGTAGTGGAATAATCGAGGCTTTATTGAGCAAAGATGTTGTGCCTCCTGTAGCTGCTACCTGAATGGCTGCTGTTCGGTGAACACACACATTTATACGCCGCCTACTGGGCGGAGCCATCAGGCAGGGATTTACCCATGTACCTCTGGTATACGTGTCTTACCGTAATACATATAATACAGCTAGTGGTGACTACCACAGTGTGTTTGTGCGTCTGCGCTGTGCGTGCGTTTGTATGTGTGCGCGTACGTACGTGTGTGTGTTTGTGCGTCAGCGCTGTGCGTGCATTTGCGCAGTGTGCGCGTGCGACCAATAATCCGGAGAATCCCAACGCGGACGGTCTGGGAATTTTAACTCCGTTTTTAAAAATCAGGAAACAAAATCCTGGGATCAGTAGAAGTGACCGGGAAACTTTCGGATTGTCCCAAAAACGCAACTGGTTCATGAATGTCCCATCAGGGAGGAAACCTGTCACCTTCACGAAGCTGGACCTCTCGGTGGGTCCAGTTCCTGTTGCCCTTGGAAATATCCTCAGCCGTAGCAAAAATCCAGAGACGAAATCGAAGAACGAGGTCTTCACCGCGTGCACGGGAGGCATCAGAATTAGGATGCCGACTTGTGCTCCTCAGGGCAACTCGGGAGGGGTAAGAAATATCAGCTGTCAGTGATGCTCCACGCTGAGAACAATTTCGTTCCTTAAGGAAAAGGAATGTTGAAACTATCAAATAACCTGTTGGCTTCACAAATTTACCGCCTGACTGTTTATTTACAGGAGGCTCAGGTTGAAACTACAGGCCTCAGATTCCCTGTCAGACAGTAGGCCCGTTACTATGGTTACTCGTGATATTTTTCTTGTTCCTTCTGTTAAATTTGGCCCTCTTTTCACATTTAGTTTTTCCCTGTCTAGGGAGCAGCGGGACCGCGCACTAGGATTCAGGAAGCGAGGCCCCAAACCAAAACGATACCTACTGCAGGTAAAGTTTGACATCCTGATTGTGAGCCGGGTTAACCAGGAAATAACGCCTCATTTATCTCCCCCCCCCGTGGGTCGGTAACCAAATAGCCGCCCTGCCCCCTCCCCGCCCTCCCCTCGTTGCTTCAGCCACTCATGGCAATGCCCGCTTGGGACAGAGGCACACATGCCAGAGGCCCAGGCCTTGGGCTTGCCACTCACCCGTCTGAGCCAGGGAGGGGAAAGGGACGTCATTGCTGACTGACGCGGGGCAAAGGCAGGATTGTGTTCAACTGTGATGCCTGCTCAGGCCGAATGTCATGCCGATCGCACTCATTTCGGTTTTGCAAGTCGGGGAGCAGTGGGGGGTAGGGCTTGGGGCGGGGGGGGGGGGGGGGGGGGGTGGGGGGGGGGGGGGGGGGGGGGGAGCCATGGCCTGCTGAAACCTGACTTCCGGTGCGAGGCAGCAGGGGGAGGGATTGAGTTAAATTCGGGAATCGGTTTACAGTGAGACGGTCGCTATGGTGAAGCCACGGTGGACCAACGCCTTCTGTCGCAGCATCTCCTGGGGTCCGCGTTTGGCGATGCTTCTGTTGGTGAAGTAACTAACCCACACCGACGCCTTGAGCTGCATTTACTGGACTTAAATCGCAGAGTCTGGAGGAGCGAGGGGTGACCTCATTGAGGTGTTTAATATGGTTGAAGTAGTTTGTCGGGTGATTGGAAATAAACGATTTCCAGAACAAGGGGGGATGAACCTTCAAATCGGAGTCGGGGGTGATGTCAGGAATCTCTTCGCTCACACATAGGAGTGGATACCATAGAATCCACAGAATCTCGACTGTGCAGAAGGAGGCCACTCGGCCCCTCGAGCCTCCCCCGCCATTCCGTCAGATCGCAGCTGATCCGCTTGTAACCTCGACCCCTCGTTCCTGCCGACCCCGGATAACCTCCCCCCCCCCCCCCCGGTATCCAGCTCTGCCGTAAAAATATTCAAAGACTCCGCCTCTACAGCCTTTTGAGGAAGAGAGTTCTCTGTGATGAATAGGGATTTCAGATATATTGCAGTGTGTTTGTGCTGCAGTGAGGGTTAAGGGCCGGGATTAGTCTGCATATGATTGCTGCAGTAGTGTTTTTAAAAGTCCTGGTTTGCAAGACCGCTAGGCTTTCTGGGACCCAGAGGTACAATTAAAGCATCGTAAACGTTTGGGCGAATGGATTTGTGTTGTTTGTATGAAGAGGGTTCACCATGGAGTAGTTAGAGATAGCGACACAATAACCCTTAACTGCTATCTTTATTTTCATTCAAACGACCTAACCAGTTTAGTGAGATGATGTGATGATTGGGAGGAGCCTGGGAGGGGCTGAAGCAGTCAGATGTTGGGTTTTTCAGTTTAGTTTTTAGATTGGGGTGTGAACAGGAGTCAAGCAGCTGCTCTTAATACAGTTCAGTTAAAGATCTGTCTGTGGTGTCATGTGAGAGTGCCTTTAAGAAATGGGTGTTTATAAATGGGTGTGTATATAAATATCTGGAGTGAGAGTACCTTTAAGAAATGGGTGTTTATTACTGCAGTGATGTCAGAGAGTCGGTGGAGCTGGGCTGTCTGTCAGCTTTTTACTTTCGTTTTTGAGCAGGCTGCAGGGTGTGTTTTAGTTTCGTTTTCAGAGCTGGATAGCTGCAGTCACAGCCAGAAGGTGTATGGATCTCTCTCTCTAATCTAAAGACTGTAAATCGATCCTGGTGATTTAAAACGAATAACAGTAGTGACTTTAACCTGATGTGCTTCTGGTTAAAGGTTTTTTAAAAAGTCTTCTGGATGTTAAAAGGACAGCTTACGGACTACTTAGCATTGTATTCTTTGGGGGTTGTATTTGAATTAATGCTTGCTAAGATGTTCACTATTTGTTTCAAAAAGGTTAACTTGAGTTCATAGAATAAATATTGTTTTGCTTAAAAAAATACTTTTCCATTTCTGCTGTACCACACCTGTAGAGTGGGCCGTGTGCTCCCCATACCACAATCTATTAAAAGCTGTGGGTCAGGTGAACTCCTTGACACACTTTGGGGTTCTCTAAACCCTGGCCCATAACAGTGGACAGACTAACAGTTTCATTCCAAACAATTCAGAGTTAGCAGGGAGCTGAAAGTCAAACTTTCGAGGCAGTTTCTGAAGATTTCAGCTGGCGATCCTGCATTTTTCCTGACGGGGGCCGGTTTAGCTCAGTGGGCTAGACAGCTGGTTGGTGACGCAGAGCGAGGCCAACAGCGTGGGTTCGATTCCCGCACCGGCTGAGGTTATTCATGACGGCTCCGCCTTCGTAACCTTGCCCCTCGAACCTTGCCCCTCGCCTGAGGTGTGGTGACCATCAGGTTAAATCCCCACCAGTCAGCTCCCCCCCCCCCCCCTCAAAGGGGAAAGCAGCCCATGGACATCTGGGACTGTGGCGCCTCTACTATTGTTCTGACAGGGTCTCCTGTCTCTTCTTTAAAATATCTCTCTTGTTCAAAGTGGAGGATCCAGTCATCTCTGTACAACAAGTATTGCTGAGATTGCTAACTGTATTTAAAAGTGGATTGAGAGCTGAGATGGTTTGGTTGTTTGAATGGAAGTAAAGATAGCAGTTAAGGGTTATTGTGTCACTGTTGATTAGCATTGTTTATGGGATAATTGTAAACAATTTTTCTTGTGTGATGTTAAAGATATTTTAATACCGTGTTGGTAATAAAGTTTGTTTCAATTTACCATACCCCTATATTGCATGAAATCACTCCTCACAGTCTTACAAAATGAAAATAAAGTATTGGGCTGTCTGACCAGTATCTTAGACACTGTTGGCCTCTGGTCCCGGGTCATATCTGACAGAGAATATTGCTCCTCATCCCTGTTTTAAATGAGCGAACCCTTATTTTTAAACATTGACCCCCTAGATTCTCCCACAAGAGGAAACATCCTCTGCACCCCGACCCCTGCCGACCCCCCTCAGGGTACAGATCAGCCATGGTCTAATTGAACGATAGGACGGGCTTGAGAGGATGAATGGCCTCCTGGTCCTGTGATCAGATGTATCGAAGCACTAAAATTAAACAGATCAACTGGTCATTACCACGTTGATATTAACTTAGAACTTAGAATTTACAGAGCAGAAGGAGGCCATTCGGCCCATCGAGTCAGCACCGGCTCCTGGAAAGAGCACTCTACCCAAGGTTAACACCTCCACCCCATCCCCATAACCCAGTAACCCCACCCAACACTAAGGGCAATTTTTGGACACTAAGGGGCAATTTATCATGGCCAATCCACCTAACCTGCACATCTTTGGACTGTGGGAGGAAACCGGAGCACCCGGAGGAAACCCACGCAGACACGGGGAGGATGTGCAGACTCCGCACAGACAGTGACCCAAGCCGGAATCGAACCTGGGACCCTGGAGCTGTGAAGCGATTGTGCTATCCACAATGCTACCGTGCTGCCCGATATTGGTGGGAGCTTGCTGTGCACGGATGCCCCGAAGTGTTGGCTGTGAAGCGCTTTGGGCCATTCCGGGGATGTGGAAGGCACTATAAAAATGCAATTCTTTCCTTCTGCTGGGTTTAAGCAGCACTTCAAGGGGTGAATAAAAAGGGCAAAGATTCGGACGGATCAAGTCGTTTCGTTTAATTTGCATTCTTTGTTTTTTGCCAGCGGATTTATGGGATGGATTTGCGGAGTGCGGACAAGCTGAAGGAGAAGGAAAACCTGCGGTTGTCTCTGTCCAGGCGGTTTGACGGGACCTCGGTCTCCGGCCTGCCCCATCGGGACGGGGGGGAGAACGGGAAACGGATGCGGTTTTCCCTCAGCCGGAAGCACAAATTCTTCAAGCTGACCGGCAAGGCTCGCCCAGGCCGGGCTCCTGGCATCGCCGAGGGCCGCGGGGCCAGCGAGTGTTCCGAAGAGGACACCGGACGGGGTCCGGGCGGGAAATTCCCGGATTCTGAGTTTGAGGATGACGAATTGCAAAACGAGAGCTTTGCGGAGGTGACGGAAGGTGAGTGAGAGACTGCCGGCCGCTCCAAGGCCACTCTCGTTGACCGTTTGTTGTTCGGGGGGGGGGACGACGAATGGATGGGGTTTAAACGTCCGCCTGTCTCTTTCTGCTTGTCCGCAGGCCCGGTCTCTCCCATCGGGACAACTGGCTCGATTCCGATCGGCTGGCACCCTTCCGCCCCCCTTGGCGATGTGACAGTGACCGATGTGACGGCGAACTCCCTGACGGTGACTTTCCGGGAAGCGCTGGTGGCCGAGGGATTTTTCAGGGACCGCAGTTTGAGTTGCTAGTCTCGGAAAAGCAACAACTGAGGCTTTTTGTCTGTCCAGTGAAACGTTTTGTCCATTTTTCCGCCGAGGAAAACAAGGTTCCATATTTATTAAACCAGTGATTGTGTGTGTCGCCATAGGAACGGTTAGCTTCTGCAGCATTTCCCATTAGGCTAGCGGGAAGCGATCCCCGACACGGGGAAGGCCACGCCTTCCCTCCAACCTCATTGGATGGCTGCGTTCCCGCAGTTGCCAGGCAGCAGCCAATGGCTGAGGCTTTAGGGAATGGGCCAAGATGGCAGCTGTTTTTAGTCTGCGCCACGGAGCGTGACGCGTTTGACATTTGCACAAAGCGATATTGCAGATTTAGTCAGTAAACTGCGACCGAGCCTCGGGGTCCAACGGATTCTGTACCTTTTCGGCCGAGATTATATTATCCTTCCGCCCTCCTCCAGTGCGGAGTGTGGCTCCCTCTTGGGTTTTCTCACTGGCTCCGTTATTTTTCCTGTAAGGTTTGTTGTCTCCCCCTGGGGGTGGGGAGTGGCGGCAGTATCACCCTCCGCCCCTCACCCTGCCACTAAGTCGCGGCGGATCCGGAAGAGCGGGAGCCAACCCGGTCCGAATTCTCAGTCCCGCCCCCGGCTGCTCAGTGGCTCGGTTCCCGAGGGAGTCGGACCCGTTTGGAAGGCGGGGATTGTGTCAAGTTGCCGTTCTTGGCGGCTCCTGGATTTCCGTCATCTTGATGACTCGTGTTGGAGGGGCGGGTGGAGGGGAAGGGTGGGGTTGGCAGTGCGCTGTGTGTGGGGGAGGGTTTCGCTGGGTAGGTTGGGGGGGGGGGTGGGGTTTGGAGTGGGAGGGGAGAGGGAGGAGAGAGCAGGAGAGTGATGTGCGATGGGGGGGAGGGAGAAGAACGGAGCAGAGAGTTTAAGGGAAGAGGGAGGATGGGGGTGGTGCAGGATGGGGGGAGGGAGGGGAGGAGGGAGGAGGGGGGGGAAGGAGAATGGAGGGAGGACGGCGGGGAAGGGGGGCCAGGATGGGGGGGAGGGGAGGGGGGAGGAGGAAGAAGGAGGAGGGCAGAGAGGGGGGGAGGGAGGGCAGGGAGGAGGGGAGGGCAGGGAGGAGGGGGGAGGGAGGGCAGGGAGGAGGGGGGGAAGGAGAATGGGGGGGGGGGACGGCGGGGAAGGGGGGGCAGGAG